>NC_041374.1:1995043-2007543 GCF_900634415.1 Cottoperca gobio | reverse complement strand
GTGGCACATTGTTCTTTTGTTTTGCAGGCTTCTGGATCAGCCAAGCCCTATGGGTCCTCAAGAAGTATTGTGAGGAGAATAGCTTCTAGTCTTCCTATTCAACCCTGCCCCAGGGTTCATTTTCAGGTGAGGGCTTGTTACCATGATCATCTTTTTTATAGTGTTGTGTAAAAATCTTTGTTATAATTAGTCTCCTAGTCTCCTCTTCTGCCTCTCCTCACTGTTGGTGTCGAAGCAAAGTGGCAACGCATCACAGCCCGTCTTCCAGCTTTTGTTTCTGTTTCCATTTATGAACCATAAACAGAGCGGACTCGGTCATGTGACCAGAGATACTTTCTTATCCTCAGAGCACTGACTTCTGTGTCCAGAAATGTTTGAACTTTTATAAAGTAAACTTTGAGATTTTAATTTGGTGGCATGCTATTTTAAATACTGAATTGCTTTTCCTTTCCTTTTCAACACTGTGCTTTCTCTTCTTCTCTTCAGTCTCCAGCTCCCCTCCTTAGCTTTGAGGAATGCAGTGTGTCTGCTTTAGGTCAGTTTGTTGAAACACCTTCAGCTGATCACTGAGCTACCTGAACCTTTCATTAACGTTGCACAGGTTCCCTCCTCACCCCCTCCCTCTGAACTGCCCTCATTTCCTTATTTTTCCTTTTCTATTACCTCCTTTTAATAGTTGTTGAAATGTTATGTATCCTGCTGTTCTCTGGCATGTTTCTTTCTCCAAAATGTGAACATGTCTGCTCTCTCCCTGACAGCTGTATCCGTACAGTGAGGACGCAGGTATCCTGATTGGCGCCAAGAGGCAGAATGGTTTGGTGGCGTCTCTGGCTGATGTCGCCTGGCTCGACGAGGATGAAGAGGACGACGAATACTCGCTGGGCAGACCCAGGTGAGAGCAGCGTAGTGATCTGTCTGCTAACATCTTCAAGGGGGAGAATTGCAGTTTAACATGTAAGAATGTTCTCGTTCCTCTGAGTCGGGTCTAAAACAAAGGTGATTGTGTCTTTTTGAAACAGGTCAGTGATCCCAGCAGGGCTCGTGTTTCGAGCCAACCAGCCTGATCCTCAGAGGAAACTCTTATCCCGCCAGAGATCACTACCGAGCCTGCATCAGGGGCCGCCGGACCCCCAGGGGTCGTCAAACACCAACGATGAGGCCATTCAGAAGATCGGTGCACTGGAGACAGAACTTGCCAAACTCAGAGATCAGATAGCACAAATCGTATTGGCTCAGGAGAAGAGCACGCAGCCAGGTATTTAGTTTTCAGACTTGATTTGTTTTCCTCGATTTGCTCCGCTGCAGTAACATAAAACCTCCTCTAGATGGCAGCAGAGCTTCACACGTCGCACAGCTTCAAGATTGTTCTTTCCTTTGTGTCACCTCAGCTGCTACCACATGGACACCTCCACCTCCCCCCTGTGGCACCCTACCTCCCCCTCCTCCACCGCCTCCCCCACCGCCTCCTCCTCCACTGCCGCCACCCTCAAGCCTCCAGCGGACATTTTCTGCCATTGACTTGATAAAGGAGCGCAGGGGGAAGAAGACAGATGGCCAGACCGTTTTGGATTCAAGGCCAGCAGAAGTCCCCAGCATGCTCGATGTCCTGAAGGACATCGGCAAAGTCAAGTTGCGATCAGTCAAAAGGTAAAAGAGTAAATCAATGAGCACACATGTTTTTGAAGATGATAGAAGTGTATCCCAGCTAACCGTGTTTATGGTGAGAACGACACCACACACAAGAATCTATTCATTTGTAATTGCTTGACTGTATTTTTCGTAGTCGTCCAGCGGAAGGTGATGCCAGAGTGAAGTTCAGCGATCCTACAGATGCCGCATCTCTCATCGCCGAGGCCTTGAAACGCAAGTTTGCCCATCGCTATCGACACGACAGTGAACCAGGAGACACGGAGGATTTCAAACTCCCCGTTCCAGAAGTGAAACCTCGAACCGAAACCCCTCTGGTGAGAGACGCGATCTATCGCTGTTATCTCAAACAAGCTCACAGACGCCACGAAATCAACCTTTAAATACTCCTCAGTGCGTTTGTAAATGTGATTTTGATTAACACCGTAGAACACTTCTCTGAAGGTGGAATGTCAGGGTCCGTTCTCGCACGTTCTTCTGTCACCTCTGGAAACGTAACTCGCGTGCTTCATTGTGTCTTCTGTTTCCACAGTTCGGGCAGCACATGTTGAAATCGACTGGAAAGAGAAGGTTGATCTGAGCCGGAGGTGCAGACGAGCTGCGGACACTTTGAAGTGCCTTCTTTAATATCTGCAGTTTGAAGGGAGTATCATCTCACGGCGTCGTGTCCGACATCATCTTGACCATCTGTTTTTTGCACTTTTTATAACTTATAGCTTTTTCTTTAACTGAACGTGTTGTGTGGAAGCTTGTGCTCAGACCGTCCTGAGTGACGGCGGCAACACTACAGAACATGAAAACATTAGTTTTATCGCCACATCATCAGTTGGTCATGTTTGCATTAAGGTCTGTGGAGCTGAAGAGTTCTTCTACCACAGGAGCAGTCGAGCACTTTGTTACTTGTGGAATATTGTGCTGTATTGTTTATACATGTATGATAGAGATCCTTCTATTTATGTTGTGCTTTAAGAATAATAATAATTAAGATTTTAACACTAATTAAGTTGCAGATTTGTCCGTTATTAATTCCTGGAGGCTTTTTAAAAGATTGTTCTTAATCTTTTGAGCCCGTGTTCGTCGTGTCCCAGTCGCCAGTCTTGTGTCTTTTGCTGGTTCAAATATGCATCCCAGTCGACATTATTTATCTCTTTAGCACAATCTGCAATTAAGAGCCAAAGACATGCCAGTCGTCTGCCTTTCATCTTTCCGTGTCCACTTTAACACGTAGGACCGGTCTCACCAACACACCGTACAAGTGTAGCTGCTTGTTTATCACAAAACGACTGTAATAAAGTCGTCCTGGGTCCTGAGGTGAACGTAATGTTTGTGCCAGTAATCATCAGTTTCATGCCTGGTTTAATATTCTGTTGATCGTGTAAGAGTAGTTGCTGCTTCAAGTCAACTCTACTAGTATTACCTTTTTATAAGGGAAGGTGGACTGAGTGCGTCGGGAGGATTTTCTTTGTCTTCCATCAAAACTGTTGAATTGTGAAATCTGAATAAAAGTTTATTGCGTCATCGAGTGTTAACGTCTCAATCATTAATGCACGACATGCTTTTAACTGTGAAAGTCACAAGAAACATTTGTCAACAACAGGTTTTATTATTCAAATCGTAACTGCAACAGGCATGTATCAAAAAGGTCAATACAGCAAAGCCTTTACAAAATCTGGCTCGACACTGAAGTCTTCCCAAAGATGGCTGTCGCAACAAATTGTAAACAGTTTTATCAACAGTCTTACAGCACTTACAGCAAGAATACAAATCAGCTAAAGTAAGAAAAGCACCTGTTATCTTTCAAAAATGTTTAAACACAATTTGTGCCACTACACAGAATCAAAGTCGACGAACCAAACAAAGAAATGGAATGTTCAAAGTCACTTGACCATTTTGTTTTCCGTACAAAAGAAGGACAGCTGGAGTTGTTCCTCACAACAAACAAGGCAAAAGGGATTGGACAGTGCATTCAAAAGACAAGCACACCATGCACTTGATGGGAACAGGAGCTGGTTTGGTCACTTAGCATAGTTTGTGCATAGTTATAAGGCATCGATCGAGCAGTCCTTTTAGGTTGCATGTGGCTGTGAGACATTCTGCGGAGAGGGAGAGCGTCCTTCAGTAGATCCTAGCCAGGAACACAAACACAATCCTGCATCATCCGCAGTCCCCTTCTCCCCTCTTCACAAGAGACTGGCAAAACCCTGAGCGAGTTGCGTGGAGTTCCAGGTGAGATGCATGTGCAGTGAGTAACTGATCTCCAGTCTGGGAGGGAAGCTACCCTTCCCCCCCTCGAGTTCAACCAGCGCCGGAAGAGTCACCAGAAAAGGACTAATGTCTACAACACCTTCACGGGGTCGAAGCTGCACATCCACCGCCGTCGTTAATCGGGCGTGCAAGGACACGAGCACAGGTGGAGTTACTTATGGCATCTGGTGTGTTTGAATAAGGTTCTGCTCATGGCTTCAACAGTGGGATGACAGTTCAAACGAGCGGCTCTGTGCTTCCAAGGCAAACCCGACATGATTCACTTCAGTTTTAGAGAACGAAACGACGATGAAGGAGACGTGTAAACAGTCTTCGTACAGGCAGCAAACGGACCGGGCTTGTCACATTTTCAAGATGAGGAAGAATCTTCAATACGAATGCAACACGGCATTACTTTAAAGTCTCAGGAGGGTCTCGTGTCTCGATACTCCAGTCGTCTCGGATCATTCTTCAAATCTTTGTTTTCAAATGGCACTTCAAAAATACCAGAACCAAAAGGTTCTTTAGTTCTTCTTCTGCTTTCCCCTCAAGGTTCACCAACAAACACAAGTGTGTTCAGTCAGTAATGCCAAAACTACAGTGGACAAATAAATAAAACAAAGCAAATAAAAGAAAATACAGCAGTAGCCAAATGAGGTATCTATGTATTGCTCTATGCAAAGGAAAAAAGAGGAATTAAAAATTAAATAAATTAAATAAAATCAGTGGTTTATCAAGATGGGAGGCAAAAGCAACGAAACATAAACATGGGTTAGGATCAGGTGGGGCAGCGGAAGGGCTGCAGGAAGTTGTATGCCCCACCCGGCCCCCCAGTGTGTGGTGAGGGTCAGGGGTCGGGAGGTTGAGGTGAAAGGGCACACGAGGAGTGTCAGGATTCTCTGCTTCCCTGAGGTAATTCTTTGGAGCTGGTTCCTCCTGTAGCGGTGTTGCCGTCTCTCCGGGCAGCGGCGCCGCCTTCTGCGTCGGTGCCGGGCGAGCTGGGCTCGGCTTTCACGGAGACGGGGGGCTGTTCCTGCTGGAGGCTGCCCCAGCTGGCCTTGTTCAGCCCCATGTGGCCCAGCATGGTCTGGGACAGACGGGTGTCGGAGAAGCGGGTCCACTCTGCAAACAGCGGCTCCGCCACGTACGTCATGAAGCCTGACGGGGAAAGAGGAGGTGGGAGACGGGTTATAAGGGAACGCTGGATACAGTGGAAACTGCTTCTGTGGATCCAAACGCTCGGGACACACTCATTCCTAATCAAGTAATCCTCTTACAGTGTTCACGTCGGGTCTTTCATACCCGACATGTGGATCCATTTTCCTACTGTAACTCTATATATTGAAAAGAAAAACATTTTCTTAAAGAGACTCTCCCCCGATCCTCAACCGCCAGGCCAGACGTGATCACAAGACGCCGTTTCCACTGTTCAACACACACACACACACACACACACGCACACACACTTACCCATCTGAATGTTGCCAACTGTGTTCATCTCTCGGTCACAAACTGGGCTGACTTCAAGCTTGTGCTTCTTCTCAATGTCTCCTAAAAGAATCCCAAACTATAATCAATATACGAGACACATGTTCTACTATTATAGAGCGGCTTTGTTGCAGAGAACAAACACAGAAAGAACAAAGGGAAGAGAGAACACGTCAAACAATAAAACAGCAGGCAGCAGGAAACATGATAACCTTGTTGGAAGAACTCCTGGGTCACTTTCTCACTCCACTGTTTGCTCAGCTCCCAGGGTCTGCAGGGGTTACAGATGTCTGCACACTTCAGAGCCATCTGTGCAGGGTGGGGAGGAGAACATTTCACTCACAGCTCGCCGTTTCACTGAGACGCAGAAGTTGTGCGTGTGTGTGACGGAGGAGGTAACCGACCTGCAGGATGAAGTGACGGTGGCTGCCGTTGCTCAAGCTCAGGTTCTCCTGGTCCAGGTGTCTGCGGAACCTGGACAGGTACTCATTCTGTCTGCTGATGTCGGTGGCCAGGATTAAGGAGCCTAACTCCCTCTCCATCTTCAGGCTGAGGGGTCGAAAGACAAGTTGATCGGGGGCTGTATTCATAAAGCTTCCCAGCACAACCTGAAGGCATTTCTTCTATGAACTAAATCAGAAGTATTTTCTGCAGTAACTTGTACAACCTTTCAACTAGTGTCTAAAGCGGCACTTCATGCTAACGCTGCGCTTCATGCTAACGCTGCATCAGAGTCAGACTCACCTGTCCTCGGCAGGCAGGTGGGAGAACAGCCCCGTCTCTCGGAGCAGGCCCACCGCTGACTTCCAGTGGTGGTTTTCCAGAACTGAGGTATTCTGCACAATTAAACATGAAACAGTCAATAAATCATATGATGTGTTGCGTGCATAAGGAAGGGACTGTTAGCGGCGTTACCCTGTAGAGTGTCGCTAGATAGTGGTCAGTCTTGATGAGGAAAGGCTGGTTGACCCCAGGATGGTCCAGGTCATGTGTGGCGGCTGCGAGGATTCCCAGTATGATGTCACAGGAGGTCAGAGACTTGGCAAGCTGCAGTCACAACAAATATTATGATGAGTGAGCATTTCAAATACAACATATTGAAACTATATGCAGACACTTCTCATGTCTCACCAAGGGCTCCCGCATGTAGCAGTACATGGCCTGTGTGACGTCTGCAGCGTGGACAGCGTTGTGGTAGGGGTTGTCGCTGTGGTAGTCCTCCTGGACCATGACCAGGAACCTCCACAGTTTGACTATGTCCAGCTGGAAGAGCTCCACCAGGCCATACTGGTTGAGCAGGTGGAGGGTCAGGCTGATCAGGCTGTTTCCTGGACAAGAGGAACAAGATGGCACCATTGGTAACATTTAGTCTAAGCCTGCGTCAACGCTCTCAGTGCTGCGTCCATTCTGTGTCTGACGTCTCAGATCATATTTTACATACCGTTTGTCAACCTATCGAAGAGGAAGATGTCGAAATTCCAGTTCCCGACTTTTTCCAGCATGCACTGCGAGAGAGAGGGGGGGGGGGGAGAAGCAGAGCACAGAATTAGTGATGTAAAGTCTGAACATGTGCATTTTATGAGTCTTATTATGGGGTCCATACTCTGGCCTGTCCAGTGTAGTCTTCATCCAGGATGTGGAGGGGGATCTGCTGGGGGATGCCCCGCAGCAGGCGGGACGAGTGCAGGTACCTCTGGAAGCTGAGCAGTCTGTGGACCCTCCTCTCAGGAGAAGAGCTCGCTGACATGGACCCATAGCCCAGCCGTGCTGCACACACACACACACACACACATTTATAGATACAATATGTAACAATGTTTTTGGTAAATGTTCATTAGGCTCTGAGAATCATTTGGGTCGGTGGGGACGTGACACCAACACAGCGATATACAAACAGTCGCTGCTGACACAGCCGCCCCCTCGTAAGCCTTTCGTCTGGGATCACACAGCAGACATGCTTTGTCAGTGGTCTCTCACACACACACACACACACACACACACACACACACACACACACACACACTCGTACACACACAAAAGCACCGCGTCTGAATAAACCGTCGCTGCCATCTGGAAACACGTCAGCATGAGGTAGGATTACTTCTGGGTCAAAATGTCCACCACACACACACACACACACACACACGATGTCATCGGCTACTCACTGTGAAGAGTTCTGAAGTCGATGCACAGGTACGGGTGGGAGCTTCTTCGTTCCGGTTCAAATCCAACCTGACTTCTCACTCTCACATCTCCTAGAAGAAAGCAGCACTTATTTGCTCACCATCCAAGTGACTGAATGTAGTCGTAGAAGTAATATTCACACGCATCATACACCGGACGTGGTCTTGCTTAAGTGCCACAAGGACAATGAACAGAACACATCTGCAGAGCTGTACGACTAAATCTTTTCTAACAGACTCGCTCAACTTACTTTTAGCCACACAAAACTCAAAAGAATTACATTTCAAGGCACAAAGATGCCGTTTGCAAAGTTGTCGGTAAGAATGTGGAGAGTACATGAATATACATGTGTCACATCAATCTGCATGTGTTCAGGCTAAGGTGTGTGTGTGTGTGTGTGTGATTAGTGTGTTCTGAGTCACAGGGTCCATGTTTCTCCTGCGGTGCATTAGTGCTGGTGGATGTAGGTCATGTCATGATGCTATGACTGAACCCAGGCTGCATTACACTCAAGTTAATATAAGATATACTTTATGCTTTATGCCGGTGACATACGAGACGGCCATCACACATGACAAAGCTAAAGCTCCTTCAGAGAGCTCAATAAGTTGCTGTTGCTGTGATGAGACGCACGTGGCAGCGGTCGAGTAACGGAAAGTATCACAATATTATGTGAACGCTCCAGTAAACAGAGACGTTCAGTGAAGCCCTCAGCGCTCCCTGCCTACTCACTACGCTTCACAGCAGCAATCCCACATCTCTGAACGCCACCGACAGGAGAACACTTTGAGCAACTCCACTTTCCGTGGTGCTGCTCAGCCAAACGCTATCTGATTTATCAATTAAGATGGCAGAAGTTGCATGCGGGGGCACATCCGTGTGGGGTACACTGATGTCAGGGGTCTAATTGCACCATTATCTTCAATGGCCTGATTGATTAGGAAGCAGAGACTGCTCCGGCTGCTTCCTGGATGCATTTCTGGCAGAGCTTCGAGCCCACCGTCCTCTCAGCTGTTGTCTGAGCTGCTCAGGGTCACTGAGGGTACTAACCCTAACCTGGTCGAACTTCAAACCGGCACTCGACACTGCAGATGCTCACAATGTAAACCTGTTCTGATTGAGAGATTACTAAAAGGCCAGGGATTGAGTGGACAATGCACTCGAGCGTGTCCCCATCTCTTCATAACGTCCACATGCATCTCTACAGCCAATGTGTGTGTTAAGAAATGAACACGATCGTGGAGAAGATAAAGCGACTGATGTCTGGGAAGTGTGTGTGCGTGTGTGCGTGTGTGCGTGTGTGTCTACTGTAAGTGCTTGTGTGTATGCACCGAGAGTGGGGAAACACTTACCTAGCATACGAATGTAAAGTGCTGTCTGGTCGGAGCTGTCGTAGGAGATGGCCCCTCGTCTCTGAACAAACAAAAAGAAACATCGTAAACAACCGTCCAACATTTGTACCAATATAATGTTGCAATTATGTCATCACAACGTGACATCACAAGCACAATTCTGTTTAACATAAACACAGAGTTCGATAGGTGCAGAGAGTGTGTGTGTGTGTGTGTAAATACACCGATAACCATGTTCCAGCTCCATATCACCAGCCTGATACCACTGCTACCAGTCATGTGAGAAACGCACGTGGACACACACACACACACACACACACACACACACACACTTAAATGTTCAGAAACCTCTAGAATAGTAAATAGTGCCTTTGTGTATCTGTCACGCTACCAGAGTACAGAACTCTCCAGGTTCATGGAAAAGCTCAGATCTGTAGCGTGGCCATGTTTCCTACTGGGACCCGTGTCACTGCACTCCGTGCTGTGGAAGTAACGGGGGCTGCTGTTCTGTTCTGAACGCACTGGAACTGCTTTAAATATATATATTTTCCTTAAAATCAAACATGAGTGACATGTTCTGAATAAGTCACGTGTGTGTCCCGGCTCAGCACCTGAAGTTTCCAGAGCTGCATTAAACTCTTTTTGACATTTGGGCTCCAAACACGTTTTCTGGGGTGTAAAGAAGAAACTTTAGGTTTCTGGAGCCCCCGAGAAATAACACCATGTTGTGTTTGCATTACAGCCACTTCAGAAGGCCAACAGGTTGCCAAAATATAAATGAATATCGTTGATGAGAACTCCATCCCGTGCCAACAGTCTCCCTCCCCAGGAGGCGGCCGCCGCAGCAGAGCACTACAGTGCTAGTTGTAGCGGGGATGACTGCGGTAGCTGCATATTTGCTCTGTGGACAGACAGCTGCTCCAGGCTGCACCGAGGTGTTGGCTCACCTCCCGGTGCACTCCACACACCCTCGCCCCTCTCCAGGCCGACTCTTGTCTAGGGTTACCCATTCCAGAGGGACCGCATGACCGACCGCTTCATGACAACCGTCAACTGGCCACACCGCAAACACAAATGTTCATGCTTGCATACTCATTACTTCATATCATCGGGATTATTGTGAATCTCCTTCACACACACACACACACACACACACACACACACACACCTGACACCGTCTGTCCTCCAAGCTCATGACAGCCGCCAATCCAAAGCTAATATTTTACCGGCTAGCAAACAGCTTGACTCGGGGGTGGGTAATCTCTGTGTTTACACACAGCGCCAGTGGTTAAAGGGAATATTATAGATTGTGTGTATATATGCATGGGCTGCTGTGTGTGTGTGTGTGTGTGTGTGTGTGTGTGTGTGTGTGTTTAAGGGGGTGGGTATCAGCTGTAACATGCGTGGGAACGGTATAATACTGGCTCGAGGGCTGGGAATGGAAGAGTGACCAGCCTTGCCAACACTTGCCCAAACAAACCTTTTGGCCAGGGCCAGAGCCACACACCACACACCACACACACACACACACACACACACACACACACACACACACACTGTGTGTTGGCACTTAAGTGGACATTGGCATGTGCTCCTTTATGAGCTGGTAAGAAGGAGGCGGCAGAGCGAACATTTTGTCAATGTCACATTCCCACTGAACGGAGGGGAAAGTCACGTTTTACCCTTGAGATGTACAGCACACAACACACCCCCCCCTGCCACGCCTTGCATGTCCTGTCATGGTCTGAAATGAACTTGAGCGCCTTTGTAAGCTCTGTGTTTCTGGCATTCATGCTTCACAGCTGAGGGTGATGGGGAAATAAGGGCGAGAGAGGGAAAGGGGGGGGGGGGGGGGCGAGACAGAGACTGAGAGAGAGACGGAGGTCAAAGGCAGAACTTTAACTTCATGTCACAAAGTTATAAAACGTGTAAAAGAATTGTTTTTGATTGGTTTGATTTGCTGTCCTTTGCACACGCCAATCACACGTTTCAATCTTCTGAAACATTAGGAATGTAGTCCAGCGTGGATAATCTCCTTTGTGAAATGCCTGCGCAGGATAAGTTGATGCCACAGCAAAGCGCCCGGCTCAATCTGTATCCTTTATGCAAGAAACAAGAACTTTGTACAGCCTCCTAACAATAACAGCCTTGTGCAGGTCAGATAGCTCCTGGTTCAACCATGAAGGAGCTGCAGGAGGGACTCACTGCTAACTCCTTTGTTTGATGCATCTAGAGTAGAGGTGGGTAGTTAGCAGGTTAGATAAAGAGGTGCAGTCAGAGGTGAATCTCCAGCCTGCACGTATCATGGGTTTCGATCATGGTAGCTCGCAGGTGTGTCACAGCAGAGGTATGATCAGATCAGATCTCTCTTTAAAAACACTCGCATTTGCTAGCATTGTTAGCTGCTAGCATTGTTAGCTGCTAGCATTGTTAGCTGCCAGCCGCCGGCTCTAAGCGGAGACAATCCCTCAATCGTAGATGTGCTCTGAGTCCCGTAGAGTGAACCTTTAATACAGAAGTCCATTAGAGAAAGGACAGCTCCGGAGACCCGTGGCTTCACTGCAGAGTTCGGCTGGTTGCCAGTTTGCATTTGACCCACAGCCTCTGGCATCTTTAGAGGCGGGGCTACGATTACAAGCTGTTGGCCGATGGCATATTTTCTTTTCGCGTTAGGCTCATGCAAAACTGGGGTGTGAAGGGAGACATTTGACTCACTGGGATATAAAGAGAAGTCTTCATTCATCCATTTCTGACCAATCCTAGAAACCTCTCGATCGAACATCGTATTAAGTTAAAGGCATATGTACCGTACATCTGGTCAAAGCACACACACACACACACACACACACACACACACACACACAAACCCTCGTACATTCGGCCTCCTGGAGTTTGAGAATGTGCTCGTGTGGTTGGACATTGAACTGTTTAACAACGTCCCATATTGGGTACAGGCCACATTTATTTACAAAGTTAACTAAAACTATTCTTATTTCTGGGGAACGTGCCTTTAAAGGAACACCTCGAGCTGCAGCCGGTCGCCGTTTGCTCGCAGCAGACTGAGAACAAGCCAAGTTACGTTTAGTTTGGAGTTTACTACGAGCATAACAGTCTTGTCATTGTGCTCGCTGCTATTCCACGTGAGCTTGTTTACATACAGCTCTGTTTCTTATCTCGGCTTAGGCCAGGTCTCTCAGGCCAGGAGGGGCACATGATGTAAAGAAAACATCTGACTGTGTGAGTAACACCAGCGTCCAATGTCTCATCGTCGGGTCCTACAAAGACACGAGTTAAGTTGCAAGAACTCAAAGCGAGAACAGCTTCTCTAACATCCTCTCTTATCGCAGCGTTGTGATTGAGCTGATATTGTAATCTGATGACCTTTGAATGCTATTCAACAGTCCAGTATTCTCTCACTTCCTTGTTTTAAATATAAATATTTACATATAAAGACCAAACCTGCCTTTTCTTGACGTCATTCACACTTTTTAGGACAAGTCAGTAAGTCAGCTGGGGCCGAGCAAATGAGGAAGCCGGCGGTATTCCTATAAACTGACATAAGAAGCACGCACGTTAAAATACCCC
>NC_041374.1:1977543-1990043 GCF_900634415.1 Cottoperca gobio | reverse complement strand
AGTAAGGTACGGTAACGGTACCTTGAGGCAGGAGTTCACAGACTTATGACTTAATGTGCAACTTTTCTTCAAGTGTACTGGACAAAGGCCTAATGGATGGTACATCCTCTGAGACACGTGCTTACAACACACACACACAACAGTGACTCAATGTTTGGCTAGTGCATTGGAGATGCATTATACTGCTGTGTTTAATGAGAGTCAAGCTAAAGGTGACCTGTTCCTTGTGGCCTACAGTTTCACCACAGAGCAGAAATATAGAGGCAGGCTTACCAGAGACACATTTCCAAGAGTTCAAGACTCTGAGAAAGCAGGAAGTTCAAGTATGACTCAATGATTTATGTTTCTTCTGTCAATGTGTCATGGGATGTTGCATAAACAAGAGTGTGGCACGTTCCTTCTGACAAAACAGCAAGCCCCAGGAGTAAACTGTAATACAGTGCACCGGTGATCGCTGAAGTGGAAGCCAACAGGGCCTTTATCTGTAGGCAACATGCACAAATGCAAAGTGGTTTTAGGTTGGTGTGTAGTTTAGGTGTAAGAGATAAGAAAATGTTGTGTGCAAGTGAATGCTCAGTGTGCGTGTGTGTGTGTGTGTGTGTGTGTTCGGGCCTAGATATCCTAACAACCACCTGCAAGATTCCTGTGGATTATTCATATTTGTTTAAAAGAAGGTGCTGTTTTTTTAAAAAGGCATGCGTGTTTCCCCACATCCAAACACTGTGACTAAATGATACACAAACACTGTGACTAAATGATACACACACACACACACACACACACACACACACACACACACACACACACACACACACACACACACACACACACACACACACACACACACACACACACACACACACACACACACACACACACACACACACAAAAAGAAGAGAGATGAAGGATGTTTTAATGTCTTTACCTGTGACAGCTGTCTTGGATCAGGAGCCCCGAAGAGAGAAGAGCTGGAGCTGAAACTAATGGCTCCCCTCCGGCTGAGGACATGCTTGGGAACCGGCCTGTCTAAAGGCAAAACCGGCAGCTGATAACATACTTCCATTGAATAGTCAGGGCTGGATCCGGATCAAAAGTATTAAAAAAAACCAAAAACAAATCAAATAGATAACAAATGCAATGCGAAAACAGAACACTGGTGAATTAGAAAATCTCCCAAAGCCGAAAGAAATATCTCAATATTGTGGAAACGATGTGCTATCGAGCTGCAAAGTATTTCTGTTCATTATGAGCGACTCTAAACTTGTCCAGATCGCCTTCATTGATGCTGCATCTTCTCTACCGCCACAGTTTCACCTCCTTTCGTGTCATTTTGTAGGACAATTTTCATGCTGCTGTTGCATTTCCTTCTCATTTTACTCAGATCCGGGCCCACGGACGACGAGACCTTCTTGCCATTCACTGGGTCTTTATGGAAACGCTTCCTCATTTTCAAAGCAGAAAGAAACGCGTTGCGTGGCGCTCGCGGATCCGCATATCACCAAATGAAAACAAAAAGGCACGACCACTTCCAAAAAAAAAAAAAAAAAATGTCATCAACACAACATATTGTGTGCAGCACCGGCGGATGAGGTGAGGCAGCTGCAGGATGTGAGCCCGTGTCAGTCGTGGCCCGGAGGTCGTTCGCTCGTTCACTTACACCGGAGGCGACATATAATCAACATGTTGGGCTTCTCCGTGGGGTTTTGCAGAAGCTGCATGATGAAGGAGCAGTTGTTCTTATTCACCGCTGACCGTGAAGCACAAAGTGTCTGTGCTCAGAGAGGGGAACCCCGACGCTAATCTCTGCGAGTCCGCTGGGTTTAAAGGAAACGTGATGGCACGTAACACAACACTATCAAACAGAAGACGACAAATTAACATCCCAAAGTGTGTTTATTTCCCTATAACGACCTACCTATCGTCCTAAACATTACCCCTACTGTATGGTTTAAAAGCACACACCACCTGCCAGAGATGGTGCTGTTGGAGCGAGCAAAAAACGCCCTTGTCTGAAACTAACCAATGGCGTCACGGCTGGTTTTATAACCTCAACGCTGATTGGACAAAAGCGCGCAAGACATATAAACCGAATTACATGATTGGGTTTGCGACCAGGGCGATCCCAAGACCTATATGAGCAGTCGTTTGCAAACGGCGTGGACTTTCTCAAGGGTATTCCTCCACAACGGGGCTTGCCCTGCAGCGGTCCACATCATTGCCTGTGATTACCTTCCTCTCATGACTCATACTACTTGGGAGCTGAGACTCACTGGGAGTTTGAAATACAGCCGAGGAAATACAGCAAAATGTTGCAGCTCTGTAGGGCTGAGGCAATTTGCTCCATATGATTACTTGTGGTGACTCAAGACATATGCTGATTACATTGTGAAGTAGACTGTTGTACTCATTGTATTGTCTGATTGTCTGCATTATTTAGGTTTGTCTGTAGGCACCAGATGCCAGTAAGATACTGTACTATTGATTTTCGTTTACATGATAAGGTGGAGATGACCTCATGAATCAATTCCCCAGGAAAAAAACACAACACTAGCAGAGAACATGAATATTTTCACTGGAGGTTTCTGTGCCATGCCTATGTGCTGGGGGACAATGGATGTGCCATAGCAACAGTCAGGCCTAGTGCCAGTGGAGGCATAATCCCCTCCCCATTTCCATGGGTCTGAATGCAGTTCCCCACAATTATACCCCCCACAAAGAGGTCCTGCATCTTTTCCAGGCAACTAAGGCAACACTGCAAAACACAACAACAACTGTGTTGTAGACAGAAGCAGGGGTGGAAAGAGTATTAGAATAGCCAACTCATGTAGAGGTAACAATGTGAGGTGTTTGTGTTTGAAACTATAAAAGTAGCTGTTTAAACTGAATGTTAGTAACAGTTACTCAGTTACATGTATAATAATATATGCCCTGCCACACAAACCCTGTTCATATCTTCCTAAATTAGCCTTAAATGTGGCTTCCTCTGCAACATTTGTCTTTGCAAACTTGAGTACAATGTTAAATAGAAATAAATAAATAATATACATTGTGACAGTTGAAACACTGATTCATTATTATACAGTTTGATGGTAACTGATACTTTTACTGAAGTGTTAGTGAAAATCACTGACATGTCACATCTTGATTTTTAAAAGTATTTTGCTACAAACGGAGCCGAGAAGGTCAACCTCACACAGGAGCTTCTGTTTTTGCATTCACAGTTTACAAACTGTTGTTGCCAGACAACTCTGAAACTGCCTACGTCTACGTGATGTGCCTATGAGTACGTCAATGGCACATCACGTGTGTGTGCACAGGACTGCACATATTTTACACTTACTCCTCTAAGTGTACATGTGGGGAAAGGATTTGGGAGGCATTTCTGTTCATTAATTTCTTGCCACATTCACACACACACACACACGCACACACGACAACAAACACACATCTTTGTAGCATGGCAGCTGTGTGTAACTACTCATGCATCAGCCTCAGGAGCTTTAGTTAGACGGGTGAGCTGCATACCTGCTGTTCCCCTCGAGGTCACAGGTACAGTATCAGCTCGTGAGGCCCCCAAGGCTCCACTCCCCCCCTGACACTGCCTCTGGAGACAGATTGCAATCCGCTGAGATGTCCCTAATTGATTTACCTGTTACACTCTGGCATCACTGTGGGTATCACAGGAGTCATTATCTATTGCTTAAATGCCAACGCAGCAGTTTTACACCTATAGTGCTCTTTGACATACACACTCTCATCACACATGTGCACACACACTCCATTCCTGATGTTTTACAATTATATGTTTGACGTAACTGCACATCTCCGTAATGACTTACGGAGATTGACTAATTGATTTTCATGTTGATGCTTATACCATCAGGTTGAATTGGATTTTTATATCGTAGTATATTTTTGTATTACATTACAAACACCTACAATTGTGTGTATCCAGAGAGCCACCTTGTGGTGAAAAAGAGCACTTACAAGGACAGTGTGCTTGTAGGATCAAACATTAATTAATTACAGTATATCATAAGTATACTTTAAAAAAAAAAGAGGAATTTTTGGATTGTTCTCAAAAGGTTTTAATTGTGAAGTGAAACTGATATTAGGTTTATATTCTCCAACTACACTTATGCCTGCCAAATAAAAACTTCATTTTGCAAACCTTGCACCTTGTGCTAACACTTACAGCTTGCATTTCCAGACTTGGATATGTGCAATGTGAAAAAGCATGTAGTGCTAGTGTAAAATGATAAGTCCAGAAGTGCTAAATCAAATGAGTCCCAGATAGCGTGAATGTGTGAAAGCTTGATTTGTTATTCATGTGTTACTGAAGTGACACATCTCTTGTTTCCATCCACAAACAAACTGAAAGGAGTGTGAATCATAAGATTTAAATGCAACAGCATATCCACAAGTACAATGTAAGCCCTATGATGACTGCAATGATGTCAATAAGCAGCAGTGCATCTACTGGACATATGTGTAGTATTATTTTGTAATGTCTGGTTAGCCCTGGCTTCTTTATAGCATGCAATGATACAGAAGGATGTCAGAACTGAGAAAAGAGTTGTTTTCTCTACGTCAGGAGACAATTTAAACTCTCCTTTGCGTTTGCGTATTTAAATTGCGTGCACATTTTTTTGTTGCAAAATAAAAAGATAAAGAGATAAACGTTAACTCAGTTACGGAACACTTCCAAATTGTATTTTGGGAAAAAGATTCTCTCCTTCGAGCCGGATTTGAACCAGCGACCTAAGGATTTCCAGGTTTACACTACAGTCCTCCGCTCTACCAACTGAGCTATCGAAGGGAGTTGTTCCATGTTGAAGAAACATTACAATTTATAGAATGTAATAGACAAATTAGAGAAATGTCGGAGTTGAACGAACTGGGTTTAACTGTAGTGTCGACAGAATCGAAGAAATTCAGCAGTTAATGGTAGTATTGTACAAATCCTGGTTTTCATATTCTGATGTCTTTTTATAAAAAGATCACGACCGTACACACTCGAAGGGGAATTAGCTCAAATGGTAGAGCGCTCGCTTAGCATGCGAGAAGTAGCGGGATCGATGCCCGCATTCTCCACATGTTTTTTTTTTTCCATTGCATTTCATTTTCATCCCCAACGGAACCCCATGCATTCCTCTTGCTGTCCAGAAAAAAGTTCAGAAGGGCCGCTAGTTGAATGTATCCAAGTATCAAAAAGTCTGCCACACAGCGTACCACATACTGTAGTATCCAAAAGTATCACCACGTTTGGTAAGTGGCCAGACCTCCACATCCCCTCTACCCCTCCTTCATGGGCCACCTCTCTGCATGCATCTTTGAGTGGGATGCAGGAGACCTCACTCTGTTGCGACAGGCAAAGAGAGCGCAGCTCAGGCAAGAGGGTGTGCCAGCCCTTACTGATCATGTGGTTGGCGTGTGCAGAGACGCCGCATTAGGTGCATCCAGGATGTGCCAGGTGTGCAGCTGTACACTGTGACAGGAACCACCACCATCTTTGTCAGGCGCTGTGACATCCACCGCAGTCCCAAGAAGAGAGGGTGGGCACAGTGTCCAGATGGGATATCATCCTGGAGGAACCCTCTCCCCCCTGCTAATGTGCGTCCCCGATGTACACCCCCGCCCCCCCCCACCCACCAGTCCTTTAGATAGATAAATAGTGAGAGAAAGTATTGAATAAGAATAAACCTTTGAAAATGCATAATGATTGCCATCAAACAGAAACAAACACATGTGCTTCACAAGTTAGTTTTTATTTTGATTATTAAAAAAATCTATAATTGTGCTTATAAAAAACAAAAACATGTTTATGTTCAGCCCACAGAGACGTGTTCTGTTAGAAACATGTCACTGTTCAGTGGTCCAACGTTACTAACCAGTTAACATTCCCAACTAACAGACTACATGTTGAAGCACAGCCACTGTGCAGAAAGTAATCTGTAATATAAGCCACAGTGAAGGACGCTCTCCTCCTTCAGAGTCCCATGTGTTAGGACACCAGCAGCTGCAGGAGTCTGGCCACCACCACCGACGTTGAGGCTGTTTCCTAGAACTCTGTACTGCTGCTTGGTGGTGATCTGCTCCGGAAAGGCTGCAAAATACATTAAAACATTCTTTTTAACACTTTAACACTGACAACTCTCTGCTCAGTTTTTCCTCAGTGACTCTGAACATGCATAAAACTCAATGCATACGATGACGTCGCACTAAACGCTGTGCTTTGCAATTAAACTGAAGCTCTTTGAGTTTTGTGCTGACAAAACGAGACATTTATAGTACTAGTAGTCGTAAAACAATAGATTTCCACTTTAGACAGCTGGCTGGATTCAACTCGGCTCTAAACTTTATTGTAAACTGATTTTATGAGGGCTGATAGCACGGGGTGGCTCAGTGTGGGTGGATGCAAGCAGTTTGACTTACAGAAGCTTTGAGGGAAGCCCATGAGGTTGGCCACTTCTCTGGGGGTAAAATAACGCAGCTTCAGTGTCAACAGGCCGCTGGAGCTTCTCATCCTCAGAGTGCTGGTCCAGACCTGTAAACACACTCTCCATCTGCAGAGCACCAAGCAAACGCCTTCAAACCTCCGACTGAACAATGTCGGCACTTCAATCAACATTATAAACGTGGCAGCTGAACAGACACTCTGAGGCGTAACGATTCTGACATTCAGCTCAGATTAGTAGTTTAGTCTTGTTGATGCTGTACTGAAATCAGAACATACCTCTGTTTCCATGCAGCTTTGCAGCACTGAGCCAGTTCCCTCCACATACCGCCCATAGCTATGGATAAAACACATTAACACAATCACACAGCAGCATTAGTAAGTGAGAAACAGCACAGACGAAAGTTATTAAATTCCCCATGTACACTCTTGGGCCGCCCAGAAAGTAAAGAAGGATGGAAATCTATAAACAAGAAAGATGAGAATGTTTTTGTTGGTTGTTGCCGTTATAGCCAAATCCACATATTTCAAGCAAATATAACTTTTCTGCAACTTCATAAGCTTCACTTTTTTTGCCTGTGACCAGCCCTATTTTAAAGCCTTTGGGACACATAGAGAGTAAAAGCTTTGAATACAGTGTAAAGATTAGGAAATATTGTAAATATTGTCATTTGGCTTTAATGATTTATTCAGTTAAAAGGTAATTATCTATTATTTGGCTTGACAAGTCAATTTCAAACATTTAATTGGTGTTAAGTAAATGGTTTGTAAGTAAACGTCTCTTTCAGCAGTCTTTCACACTTCACAAGAGAAGCCAGTGACGGTTGGATGAAGAGTACCCACCCTTTGGTAAAGCAGACAGACCTCCTGCATGTGGGCCGAACAATGTCCAAGAGCAGAGCATATCGCAGCAGTGTTTTAGGAGGAAGGAGATAGTGCTCCATGTTTACTTCTATCTGTGGTTCCAGGAAGTCTTGGACCAGCCTGAGAGACAGATCGTTGTTCTGACGCATCTTCCTCTCGGCGTCCGTTGTCGTCTCAAGTTTATACAAGACACGACCTTCTTGCATTTCCTCTTCAGGCTGGCAGGTACCTGGACGTGGAAGACTCAAGACTGTGGGCGGCTCAGCAGAATGTGGGAAGGCCTCTAAAATCTAAGATTACATACTTTATTAAAAGCTTTATATAGACACGACTAGTATCGTCGGGTCTGGACAACTTGGTTTCACTTGGTAAGTTCACCCAAATTACAAAAATAAATCAATCACAGAGGGACAAGTTCTTTGGTACAAATGGTTTGTAGTGAGGTCTGTTGATTAGAATGTGAAAAACATGCAATATGAGTAGCTCCAGCTGGCAGCGAGCCTCACCTTTGAACTCTGGATGTTTGAGTTTTCTGTTGAAATTTTGGCGATGAGGAAATAACGCAGTCTTGAATTTGGGATCCCAACCTAGATTTATGAATAGAACAGAGATATAATAAATACACCTTACAGCGCAGATGCATTTAATGAAATGAGTCGTCTTACTTACACTTGTGGGTGAGACCATGACCTCCTGGAAAGTGTATCCACAATCCACGAGTGTGTTCACCAAACGTTCCCTAGAGATTAGAAGCGTAACATGAGGACAAATTAACTGCCAAATGAAATGTCTTTAACCTGTACAACAACAGACCTAATACAAAACTGCAGAGAATGTAAAATATAATGTCAGAGGGACAACATTGTACTCAACTACGACTTGTTGATAGGACAAGAAATAATTTGCATGATTTCAATACGACCTGCCGACTGACATGGTGACCTTTGAGGCCTTTTAATGCAGCCTTGCTGTCTCCATCGTTACCTGGCAGAGGACGTCTCAAAGCCTTTCACATTCTCCAGCAGGATGAAGCGGGGCAGCCTGCGCAGCCTGGCCACACACCGTCATATGCAGGGGAAGAAAGGATGATAAGAACTATGCTTATAAGATATCCACAACAAACAGACCTGTGGGCTCATTTATAGAGAGTTTCATCTTCTAGTTTGGCCAACTCATGGCAATATTGTCGAACACTTGTCAGCTAAACGTTTGACAAAGCTTGAAAATATTGCGAGTTAGATATGAAAATATGTTTTCATTCAGGCGCAATTAAAAGCTAAATCTGGAGATTAAAGACCACCTCGGCAGAAGATCAAGGATGTAGAGGAAGCTCTTGGTTCTGGGGTCAGCAATGTCCCCCTGAAGACCTATCCTGCACGGAGACAAAGATTTGAAAGACATTATTACAGTGATTCTGTTACAGTATGATGAGGAGAACACCTGGAGGAAACATGTCTGACTGAGATGAACAACTTATTGGATCACATTGTACACAAAGGTCCTACCTGGTGAAAGGCTGGCAAGGAGGGCTCATCAGAATCATGTCAAAAGATAATTTATTGAAGTCATCTAGTGTCATGCCCTATAAAGGAAAAGTTCAACATTTAAAGTAAAGAATTAAGCGCAGAGCGTGTCTGTGAATCACTACCCATGTGTGTGTATCAGTCTCTTTATCTTCAGTATCCACAGGGAGGATAGAGCCTCTCCTCCAACATACTGGAACTAAACACAAACGTCACCCACCTCTATGGTCTTGTTCCAGAGGGCGGTGTCGGGGAAATTGTGACTGTAGATTTGATTGGCTGTGGTGTTTATGTCGATGGCAGCTACTACCTGTGCAGGTATGCCACTGTCTGGAGGAAGAAGAAGAAACAGATAATAAACTGTGTGCATAGAATTCCCTTATTCATCTCATAGGGTCAGCATGTGCAGCGAAATGTTCCCTTTATATGAGCTGGCAAACACAATATTAGTAGCTATACTGACATTAAATCATCAACTGAGGATCTAAAAGACACAGAAACAAACTTTATGTGCAGAAAATAACAAAACCAAATGATCGAGCGTGTGCATGTTCTGTGTGTGCATTATCAAACCTAAGTACACCAACAATCTGAAACAACAATAATGATAAAGTAAGTCTTGAAAAATCAAAATCGTGCATATTATTGATTTTATTCATATCGCTTTGGATTCAGTCGGTTTTGCTCGCGGTAGCGTGGTAGAGACACGTCCTGTCTATCTCCAATTATAACGAGTATAACTTCAAAATAAATATAAACAAGCTGTTGTCAGTATCTACCAAAGATAAACTTACCCTTTAAAGCATAATGCATCCCTCCTATCCCACTGTATAACTCGAGCACCCGCAGAGTCTCCATGGCACATTACTGTTTACAGTTCTTCTTCTTCGTGATGTTTAATGAAGGTTGTCAAACAACGCAATGGCGCAATACCGCCACCATGTGGTAAGGAGACTGAATGGCACCCAGCTGACAGTAAAAACTACAACAATCCTGCAGTTAATTCTCAATTCATGAAGATGATAATGTTCAGTTTGTGTTGAAACTGTTTTAGTGAGGTGTTCTGAGCTGCATGATCATTTTGCAGCATGTAGTTTGTGGGAATTTCCTTGTAAGCGTCTCTCAGTGTTAACGCAATACAATTTACCAGCGCCACAAACTGCATTCTCCATTGTTTAATACCCCCTACAGTCTCTGGTATTTTGGAAGTGGTCCTCTGAGAGCGTGAAATTCAGTAGTAGAGTCCCAATTAGGTGCAACATGTAGCAAACAAGTGGCGGTGGCATACCATACTGACAAAAACAATCAAGTAATTCAGTTGTAAACCATTAGGCTCTTATTTTAAAGGTTAGACATTCTAGCAAGACATTCTTCCATCCACATTGGGGTTTTTGTTTTTTAGGGAGACAATTATTGCAGTGTTTTGCAATACAAATAAAGCAACATCGCCCTCCACTGACAGTACACCAAAAGAGCAAATACACATGTGATGACATGAGATTGGGTGAAGCATTGAAATAATTGGAATAAACAAATAGATACAAGAAAAAGAAAAAAGTATTAAATGATATATACTACACATCAACACAACAAACAAGTGTATTATTAATCTATGCATGTACTTGTGTGGTAAGATGTTACTATACTAAGTAAAAAAAATACTCGATAAAGTATTATCGTCATAAAAAAGTTTATGAGTAAATGTGCAGAAACAAAATGCATGAGAGTGTTTGCTGGTTACTTCTTCTCAACATCATTACTCTGAGCTGTGCAGCTGCTGCTGGGGAGATCTGTGGACGTTGGGAGGTTTGGGCTCGGAGGTGTGGCTTAAGGAACAGGAAGTATCCTATTAAGGAATGGTGTCTCACACATAAACTTCCGGAAGGGTGTATACTTGAAGCGAATTCTATCAGGAATTAAAAAAGCTAAAATATATTTCCTTTTTCATTCCTCTTGTCCAAAACGGTAAGCCTCTAAAGTGTTTGTGTTTGTGCCAACATGCAAAGCCCTGTTCTCCTGTCGAGGAACAAGAGTTGGGCTGCTCGCTCTCTTGTTTCGTTACAATGTAGCCAATGACGACTTTTCCAACTTACTTCACACGCTGTACTTTGTTATGTGTTGTATCAATGTCTTCAGGAACAATGTCCAAGTCTCTGAAGAAGATCGTGGAGGAGAGTCGGGACAAGAACATCCCAGAGGTGGAGATGTGCGACAGGGGCATTTCGAACATGTTGGACATCCCAGGACTGTGTAAGATCTTTAATGTCACCACGGAACTGTTATATATTATGTTATACTATTATAGATTATAGATTATAGATTATAGATTAAGATGTTTGACTTAAAGAAACGTTTCAGAAAACACAAACGTAAAAAAAAACGTGTGACGTCACCGAAGGCTGTCTCGTCTGGGGTGTAAAAAAAACTTAAACCAGTAATCACAACATATTCAGGTTAATTATTAGTATTGTATCACCTAATCATGTAATAATTTAGGTAAAATTATAGAAAATGTGATGTAATAAAACCAATTATGTAATAACTTAACCAATAGTGTAATAAAACTGATATTGTAATAACATTTTCACTGATAATATAATACCTGTCAGGTGTGCATCTGAATAAAAACCTAATGATGTAATAATTTTGACAGATAATGCACGCTAATAATATAAAAAGGTTTAAATTTCCCTCAGAAATGTAAAGTGTGCACAGTTTATAACACTAAGTGTCACGTTAGCCTCTGAAATCACTCACATTTGACACTTGTTTCATGTTTGCACATTCTCGGCTTTATGCAGAATGCAAAGATGCATTCAAGTGAAGTCCATATCAGTGAGACATGAACCCACACATGCTTATTGGTTGTGCAAAGATGGTCCATTACAACAGAGTGGATTTTAGATTAGACGCTATCAGAAGATGACAAAAGTCGATTCAATCTCCATGAAACGATTCTTTTCAGTCAACAGTGATTCTTATTGAATGAAGTGTCTCCATTTGCCCCCAATATTCTTGATTTAATTTACTTCTACTTGGTTACATGAAGAAATGGTTTCTTTTCAGATGTAGTTTGACGAACTAGCTTTAGTCCCACGTTTGGTTACGTTCTTCTTGACTGACAAACCTGAAGAAATATGCCAACACTATGTTTTTACACACATATACTGTGTCTGTTGTTGCTATTGTAAGGGTCAAATAATGACTTTGCTGCTAGTGTATTAACCATTGCAGTCCTGTCATGTAGCAGTAAGGAGTAAACAAGTGTTAGTGCTGTGTTGACTTGTTGTTCCGTGTCGTTTCAGTCACTCTGTCCAACATCACTCAGCTGGTCCTCAGCCACAACAAGCTCACAGGTAAGACCTCCGTCCTCTCTCACAGACACTCAGACTCTCAGACAGCAGAGGAACGAGTCTGTGCAGGCGTCACGTCCCACATAGAGCATATTTGGTGCAGACTACTTTATTAACTCAATAAGTTTAGGAATTAAAAGCCATATTACTACTCCAACAGGAGGGATGCATGAAGAAGATACAGCCCACACTGCGTGCTGCTTCACTTACAGTGTTTATTGTGAATTACTGCAAATTAAAGGACCATCCCATCTATTTCATCTTTTGCTGATTGACTGCAAATCATTTTTATTTATTCATTTA
>NC_041374.1:1957543-1970043 GCF_900634415.1 Cottoperca gobio | reverse complement strand
GTTGCCAATCCACCAAAGTACACACCTTCCAATGCAGCGGACAACATGGTGGACGACCTCATGTTTATGAGCACATCCCACTTTATACAGCTCTGTGCTCTATGCGCTGATACTCAGGACGCTTTCCTTACAACAGTATGTAAAGTGAATACGTGTTTGAGTCCTTGGCTTTGTAACTTTTGGGGCATTTATGCTAAAGTAGGATGTTTTAAATGGTATCATAACTATAATGTTTGGGGTGTGAATCACAAGTTTCTTCCCATTATGATATTCTATTGATTCTTTGGACAACAAGAAGTTTTTTGCTGTTATAACAAAGTCTGCTACGACACAATGTTAGATTCAATTCAGGGGCCTGGGATCAATATGAGACCGTATCAGATGCCCATTTACCACAATCGGCTATATTTATATCAACTCACAAAGAGCAACTAAAAATGATTTGGAATTTCAAAATAAAGGCATATCTTAAATATGTTTTCACTTTGCACCAATGATGTTGGATTGTTATGCGCCGGCTACAGCCATGACCGGAGGCTTTATGTTTTCAGCTTGTCCGTCTGTCTGTCGCATTCTCGTGAACATATCTCGTGAACATATCTCGTGAACATATCTCGTGAACATATCTCGTGAACATATCTCGTGAACATATCTCGCGAACATATCTCGCGAACATATCTCGTGAACATATCTCGTGAACTTATCTCGTGAACATATCTCGTGACCTTATCTCGTGACCTATCTCGTGACCTTATCTCGTGAACTCATCTCGTGAACATATCTCGTGAACTTATCTCGTGAACATATCTCGTGAACATATCTCGTGACCTTATCTCGTGACATTATCTCGTGAACTTATCTCGTGAACATATCTCGTGAACATATCTCGTGAACATAGCTCGTGACCTTAGCTCGTGACCTTAGCTCGTGACCTTAGCTCGTGACCTTAGCTCGTGACCTTAGCTCGTGAACATATCTCGTGACCATATCTCGTGAACGCCTGGGGGAGAATTTCTTCAAATTTGGCACAAATGTCCACGGAAAGATTAACTGATTAGATTTTGGAGGTCAAGCTCACTGAGACCCGTAGCTGACTGGTTGCCGGAGGCGGTAATTCTAGTTGATAATTTAATCGATACGTCGATCCAGATCAAAGGATCGTCACAACCCTGGTTACTACTCTGCTCACTGATCTGAGGCTGGCAAAGCAGCACAACCCGCTGATAATGATGTGACGCAGGGCTTCCACTCCGGCGGGTAACATACAGTAGGTGCAGGGGGACGAGGAGCCGCATTAGTCGTGTACAGTGTAATATTGATTACAAATTAAAAGATGAATTGGACTCTACAGCAGAAATAGCTTTTGGCTCCATGTTGTAACGGTTACATGAGACAACAGTGTCACCTCCTCTTTGAGAAATCCTTTTCCTGCCCACACAGAAACGGCTGAACCCTTTTTTCTTTTTCACCGCACGTTGACAAAGCTGTCTTGCAGGTGTCGGTTGTCTTCCCAGACAAGCAGAAGGTCTGCGTGGATTGATTCTGTCCAGTTTGTGAGACACTATTATTAATCAGGCTTGACTGGCGGTATTGATCAGACTCCAGTCTGGTTAGGACATTCCCACACACGCACACCGACTAACACAGATGCTTGTTTTGCAGCGACTCTTCGTGGTCTCTATCTGAGCGACAATGATTTCGAGGCCCTGCCTGCTGACATCGGGAAGCTGACCAAGCTGCAAATAGTAAGTAAATGTCAACGCAGATGACACAATGCAGTAGTATGTGCTGCATTCAGCCCATCATTGTACGCACAAAAGAAGAATTTGTCTTTTCCCACACGTAAACTATTAATAAAAGAAGCTAGTGTGCACCTCCCGCACACTTCAGACCAGGCGGACACTCGGCTTTAGATTTATTTTTGAGCCGGCATCTCTCTGTTAATAATTCTTTAATTTCATCCTGAATGGTGGAGCATTGTTGTTTCAACATGAATGAATCGTCGATCATCCGTCTGACGTTTAATAATAATAATAATAATAATAATAATAATGATGATGTTTGAGATTTTACCACAATGATGGTTAGCAGAAACATGATGAGCCGTGCGTCATGACAGCTGCTCTGGCACTGTGGGAAAACCTTGGCGATCTGTCATTGACGGGTCTTTGAGCGACCGAGTGGACACGTGTATCGATACGCAAGCGGTATATTTTAAGTGCGCCCAGCTCCACAATGATTTAGATTTATAAAACAGAACCAGGCTTATGTGCAGCTTTTTAAATATGACCAAAAAATGCACATTTTTGGCGTATTTTAGGAATATCTGAATAAAGACAGCTGGAAGATGTTGGTCCACTCTGAGTTTGCTTAACCTGTTTGTGCTTTAACACATTCAGGATGCTGTAGTTTCTGTGTAAGTGTCAGATCTTGTGTGTTAAATGTGTCTTGTTGTTCTTCTTTTCTCCCTCCTGTCCAGTTGAGTATGAGGGATAATGATCTGATCTCGCTGCCGAAGGAGATCGGGGATTTGGCTCAACTCAAAGAGCTCCACATCCAGGGCAACAGACTGACTGTCCTGCCCCCTGAACTTGGTACTGACCACACACACACACACACACGCACACACGCACGTCCGTAACCTGCCTGCTCAGTGGAACTGCTCCAGCCAACAGATCTCCAGGTGTCAATGTGTGTAACTGTATTAATAAACTGTGTTTGTGTGTCCTTGTGTCTGCAGGTAACCTGGATCTGACGGGTCCTAAACAGGTGTTCAAAGCAGAGAATAATCCCTGGGTCACACCCATTGCAGACCAGTTCCAGCTGGGCGTCTCCCATGTGTTTGAATATGTTCGCTCAGAGACCTATAAGTAGTAAGTACTAACAGGAACGCACAGCCACACTGACAGAGAACAGTGGACTGTCATTCTTCATATCATTTAAATACACAAATACAAATGTTTAAATGCTGCAGAAGTTAAAGGGTGCGACATTCAAGCCCAGGTACGCAACATTACGTCCTAACAGCAGAAAGTCCGATGAAACCGTTCTCATTATGTCGTGGTTTGTGTTCAGTCTTGGTTAGACCGCTTGTCTTTTTCCGTCCTTGCACATCAACTCTCGAGTGTGAATGTCTCTCTGCTATCTAAAAGGGAACATTTGTCATTGTGTAGCAGCTGACAGGGGACCACTGTCACTGTACAGTCCAAGTGTGGACATTCTTTTCTTTAATGTGCATCCATCTTAAGACAGATTGTTGGGTGCTGGTGGAGTATAATGGAAGCGTTACTCTTCCTCGTCCTCCCTGAGCTCTTTAATAATGCTTACCCTTGAAGCCTTTCGTTTGGAATTAACCAATTTTCTTACCGCAATACACGGAAAGAGAACTTCTGCCATCAGTTGCATATGATTTGAAGTGTAATGTGTGTGAGGCATAACGGGTGATACGATGTGTGTATGTTCGAGCACAGGAATCTAAATCCAAGCAGTCTTCTTTCTGGTGAAGAAGAACGAGTTGGAGGTCGCACTGTGAAGCAAAAGGCTGCCATTAATTCTTTGTTCCAGCAGAAGGAGATGCTGTAAATCCTCTGTGTGGATGCTTCAAACTGCTGCTCTGAGGCATGCTCTGGAACTGATCCCTGCACTGTGTGTGACAAACGTATTCCTTTCCAGATTTTGTTTGCATACTTGTTAGAGCAATGTGTAAAAGTGAGTCTTCTATCCGTGTGTACATCTTTCCATACAGTGCGGTTGAATCAATGAGAAATATGAGTGCACTAGGCCAGTTTCCTGTTCACTAACAGGTCAGTGGATCAGCTCCTACATGCTGCATATATTCATTGCTTTTCAACTCCGGGTTTTGTTCTCATCATGTTTTAAAATTAATAAGGCTTTATCACCCAGAGAGCATGAATGTGACTTGATGAATTGTGCACAATTGGATGTTTTTCCTGCTGGTGGCACTAGAGGAAAGAGGTCAGGGGGGTCACCAAAATAATTGGTGTTAAGTCCAGTATGTGTCTGAGGAAACTATCGTCCTGACCAGAGGGACTGATGGAGAGACAATGGACACAATCCGAGCAACAACCACAGAAGCAGAAGCACAGAGATGTTACTACTCTGCTCCATTAGTGGAGAGGAGCAATCACTGAATCATCCCTTCCAGCCGCGATAACGGAACGCAGTACCGATCAGTGTCGGGAAACAAACTTTGAAACAGCAACTGAACAACTTCCTACTGTGTTAGAGAGACCAGGCAAATATGTATCAGTGGGTTGTACTGTACTGAAGGAACACGCCATCAAGCATGACTTTGTTTTATCTATATTATTTTTGACCACTGGAACAAACATTTGTAATCCAGGAACTTCCATCTTGTATTTTGGGATGAAAGACTGCATTACGTTCAGCGACAAGCACATCAAATGTACCAGTCACCTGTGTCTGTCAGGCCGGATGATGGAGAGCTCAGCTACTCTGTACCATGGACGGCCACTCAATCACTGTCAACGCTTAAGTCAGCACTCATAACAGCAACACGTGCATAATTTATCTATCGCTCTCATCAATGCACAAACAAACAAACGCCACACACACGCACACACACACACACACACACACACACACACACACACACACACACACACACACACACACACACTGCTAGTTCTTCCCTGCTAGTTCTTCTCTGCTAGTCCTTCCCTGCTAGTTCTTCCCTGCTAGTTCTTCACTGCTAGTCCTTCCCTGCTAGTCCTTCCCTGCTAGTTCTTCACTGCTAGTCCTTCCCTGCTAGTCCTTCCCTGCTAGTCCTTCCCTGCTAGTTCTTCACTGCTAGTTCTTCCCTACTAGTTCTTCACTGCTAGTCCTTCCCTGCTAGTCCTTCACTGCTAGTCCTTCACTGCTAGTTCTTCACTGCTAGTTCTTCGCTGCTAGTCCTTCCCTGCTAGTTCTTCACTGCTAGTCCTTCACTGCTAGTCCTTCACTGCTAGTCCTTCCCTGCTAGTCCTTCCCTGCTAGTTCTTCACTGCTAGTTCTTCCCTGCTAGTCCTTCCCTGCTAGTCCTTCACTGCTAGTCCTTCCCTGCTAGTCCTTCCCTGCTAGTTCTTCTCTGCTAGTCCTTCCCTGCTAGTCCTTCCCTGCTAGTTCTTCGCTGCTAGTCCTTCCCTGCTAGTTCTTCACTGCTAGTCCTTCACTGCTAGTCCTTCACTGCTAGTCCTTCCCTGCTAGTTCTTCGCTGCTAGTTCTTCCCTGCTAGTCCTTCCCTGCTAGTCCTTCCCTGCTAGTCCTTCCCTGCTAGTCCTTCACTGCTAGTCCTTCCCTGCTAGTCCTTCCCTGCTAGTTCTTCTCTGCTAGTCCTTCCCTGCTAGTCCTTCCCTGCTAGTTCTTCGCTGCTAGTCCTTCCCTGCTAGTTCTTCACTGCTAGTCCTTCACTGCTAGTCCTTCACTGCTAGTCCTTCCCTGCTAGTTCTTCGCTGCTAGTTCTTCCCTGCTAGTCTTCCCTGCTAGTCCTTCCCTGCTAGTTCTTCGCCGCTAGTCTTCCCGCTAGTCCTTCGCCTAGTCCTTCGCCGCTAGTTCTTCAATGCTAGTCCTTCCCTGCTAGTTCTTCAATGCTAATCCTTCGCTGCTAATCCTTCGCTGCTAGTTCTTCGCTGCTAGTTCTTCGCTGCTAGTCCTTCGCTGCTAGTCCTTCAATGCTAGTCCTTCCCTGCTAGTTCTTCAATGCTAATCCTTCGCTGCTAGTTCTTCGCTGCTAGTTCTTCGCTGCTAGTTCTTCGCTGCTAGTTCTTTGTGGTTCTTAGATGTTGGTTTGCCTTGGCCTTTAAGGCCAGAATCTGTGTAAGTCTCTGCCTGAAGACTGATGTTTGTTGTTCCCGACCACACTGTGAGCACTCTGTTGGAACTCTGCATCCTTTCCCTTAAGTTCCCCTAAATTAGTAGTACGTGACAAAGTTGTACAGGATTTCCAGGGGGGGTTTAGTTACTTTAAAGTGATGAACAACTGGCAGCTGCCTGGCCTCAGTACTTGGGCATACTCACCTATTTTCAGTTCATTATCCCTCTTATGATGGCCACAGTGAAGATACCCCCTCAGTCTGTGAGAGAGACTGTGAGAGTGCGTGAGGGTGAGAAAGATGTGCATGTGAAGAAGAAACACACACACACACACCCCACACACATACACACACAGAGACAGCTAGCAGCAGCCTGTCTCTAGGCAGGTGTTAAACAATATCCCAAAGAGATCTTCTTTGTATCTTCACAGCTTCATTCACACCACACTAAATGTCCTTCATCTTCCAACTCTGTGAATACACACACACACACACACACACACACACACACACACACACACACACACACACACACACACACACACACACACACACACACACACACACACACCTGTCTGCACCTCCAGTTTCTGTCTAATTTAAATAATACTGTGCTCTACTATGTCATGCCCCTATCTTTCAAAAGCATTCAGTGTTTGAGGTTTACGTGACGGCATGGTGATGTCAGTGGGACAGTTGGGCTGAGAGCATCGATACAAATGTTCGCCGCATTGCCGAGACATTTATTATCAATATTAATGATTCTCACAACATGATGAATGGCCGCCATATTTTGGTGACCTCTGACCCAATGCCACTGTTCAGTTACTGAATTTCCCTTGACCAACACTTTCAATCAGGAGGAAGTGTCTTGAAATTAACGGTCATTCATTTGTGGTATCCGTTGGATACACTTTCCATTGTGCATTACTTTCCTCGGACCACCTTTAGGCTGAAAAGTCTGTTTTGAATACCAGATAGCTCTATCGGCTCATAGTCCAACAACTAGCTTCCAGTAAAGACCATAACTGCGGTCAGTGTTCCTCCCACCACTATCCTTTCTGTCTCAAATCTTCGTAGCGAATATTAAGATGCATTGTTTCTCTTGTCATGTGTGGACTTGTCATGTGTGGATTCTGCAGTGTGGCTCTTTATTTTCAGGCTAAAGTGAATTACGTGAGAATGTCCATACGTTTGCAGTGAGTCAAGTTTGATCAGCTGCAGCCTGAGTGCCTGTAACGGCACAGTAGCTGCTGCCTTACCTTTTTGGTTATTGCTCTGTAGATGCATTGGTGACAGACTTATAGAGGATGTCAGCAGAGTTGGCATTGAGGCTATGAAGAAGTATACGTAGACTGTGGGAGCAGGAGGTGGTGGTGCCTTAAAATAAAAGCATTGTGGTCAGAAACACATAAGCTATAGAGATCAAGACTTTCAAAGCGTAAAGCCTGAGGAAAGATTTGAATCCAGGGTTCAAATCTGTTATCTGGTAAATGTTTTAGATGAAAGCTGAATTAAGACGGTAAGAACTAAGGCCGGGCGCAGGGAGAAACTGCATCGCAGTCTGTTTTGGCGCAACAGAAGGAGGAAATGACTTAAACATGTATTTATCTAAATACTCAAATATTGGCATCCTCCATCATTATGTGTGTGTATGAGAAAGACATGTAGAGATGTTGCCTGTCATACATGTTTCATCACTAATTCTGTTATCTGACAGAGAGAGCTGCCAGGCTACGTAGCTCGGGGCACATTAACATACTGTGGAGAGAAACCTCCCCCCCCCCCCACAGTACATTATGTTTTATTCATTGCTTCCTGTCTCCCTTTCTCTTTCCATATCACTCTCATCTTGCATTTCATAGCATTTCAGTGAAACAATGTTGACTTTTCATCCTTCTCTGCGTGAAGAATACTGCGTCAGTGAGCACTTGTAGTGTTAAAGTTCCTGCCTTAGTATTCCTACCAGTAGATACAGTTCACCGTCTGAAATTCTCAAAGGAAATGAATATATCATAGAAATGTGGATACCACCAGGCTTACTGTAAATGTGTTTTCTTCTACTGTGTCAGATTGAGTTCTTTAGAGTTAGCAGCTGTTTGAAGAGATGAGGGACTGTAGGAGGCTTCATCATTAACAGCTTCTTATCAGGGCGGTGTGAGCGTGTGTCTGCAGACGGACACATGATGGTGTTTTACTGTCTCAACAAACTGAGTGTGAATTTTACTCCTGTCCTTCCATATTTTGCATTCCTACACAGGATAATGCTTTAGCACCATTTTACTCGCTGCAAGTCTTTGTGGAAAATGATGGACACAAAATACTTGAGTTTTTCAGTCGTTGTAGAAACGGGCACGCTTAATAACATGGCTGCAATCTTTCTGCACTTTACATCATCCTTTTTTTACTCTTTTCATGTCATTTTGTAGCCATTTCTGCTCAAACAGGCCTGATTAGTTCTGCTGGATGCAGGGTGTAGTCCCTTGCTCTCAGTTGCTGTCTAATTATATTCACGCGTTGATGCCGAACAGAGATGGCTGCACCAGGGCCCTGCAGTGAGAGGGTCTTACAGTTAGAGAGCTGCAACCTCTGTCTTCCCCCACCTGTCTGCACAGGCTGCTCTCAGCTCTTTAACGCAGGGAGGAGGAGGAGGAGCCGCTGAGGGACTAGTTTCACTGATTAAACCCACAAAGAGACTGAATAAGCCATTTGTTTACCGCACATTTTTATTTTATTATCCCTGATGGGTTATGATGATGATTATCATCAGGCCATAAGTAAAGCACAGTCCTAAGCACATAAAAACATTTCTTTACTTGGGAACAAATCTCACAAGAATAAAAAACGCCTCTTTAATATTGACAAAATGGCTATTCAATTATAACCAATAAATATCATATATAAATTTACATATTTAAAAATCGTAAACAGATTTTTACATTAATCCCATAAAATTCAAACTAAAATATTATTTAATATGAATTAGCCATATGTTAGTTATTTACTGCTGCCACTCTCTTCTTTGTGTGGCAACATTATTATTGTAAAGCCCCTAATAAAGCTCAATAATGCAAACAATCATCCACTTTTAAAGATTAAGGAGCAGACCATATCGAGTCAGGTGGCATAATTATCACCAAAGACATATTTCAAACATCAGCAGATAATGATCTGTGGTTATTGATTATTACATCCATAACTGCGTCCTTGCCTAATGGGAAATGCATGATTTCCACTTTTGTGTGTACCTCACTGTTGTCCTGTAAGTGTGTGTAAAGTAAGTTGTACAGCAGCTGAGTCTCCAAAGTTTACCGTAGTGGCACACGTTCACATTCTACACATGTGAGTGGGTTTTGTTAGTTGCACTAGGAAAAGTCTCTGAACTCTTTAGAGGGGTTCTTAGTGGATTTCACTACGTGTGTGTGTGTGTGTGTGTGTGTGTGTGTGTGTGTGTGTGTGTGTGTGTGTGTGTGTGTGTGTGTGTGTGTGTGTGTGTGTGTGTGTGTGTGTGTGTGTGTGTGTGTGTGTGTGTTAGAGGATATCTTTGTTGATTTCATGTATGGATAAAATAGTGCTCACATACTGTATATACACGCAGGCATCCCACAGTTACAATTCCTGCCGACTCACCAGTACTCTAACTAATGATGAGGACAGAGATCTTTGCCACCATTGGCTAAAAGCCCCAGTTATTTGTCATGAATCTTAATTAGTATCTTTTCTACTTTTTTCTCTCTCGCTCTCTCTGTCTGTCTGTCTGTCTGTCTGTCTGTCTGTCTGTCTGTCTGTCTGTCTGTCTGTCTGTCTGTCTGTCTCTCTCTCTCTCTCTCTCTCTCTCTCTCTCTCTCTCTCTCTCTCTCTCTCTCTCTCTCTCTCTCTTTACCTTATCTTCACCCCTCCTTCTTCCCCTTCCTGCTAATGTTTCTCTGGCTCTAAAGGAAGCTACTAAATTGCTTTGCAGCTCAAGTGAAGATGAGGTTGCTGTGAGAGGAAGGCCCCCATCAGATCAATGGCCTTTGGCCTCCCTGCGCATTTATCATACAGACACTCACATATACATATTTTTAACTTTGTAACACACACATACACGTCTCGATAAAAGAAAGAAAATACCAACTTTCAATCTCACACACACACACACACACACACACACACACACACACACACACACACGCAGAACTTTGCCATGATTAATTAAGCCGTGTGGAATAGCAGAGCTCCATAAAGACATCATCAGGAATCTGAATCCATTCGCCCCTCTTCTTCTTCTGCATTTAATTGGCTCTAACAGTTCATTACCAGAGCTATATACACACACACACACACACACACGCACACTTAAAAGAAATGGGAAATCTTTATGTTGATCTTTAGCTAGAGCTGTTAGTGTTCTGTTTTGCACGTATAAAAGCATAATGAAACTGTGTGTGTGTGTGTGTGTGTGTGTGTGTGTGTGTGTGTGTGTGTGTGTGCGTGTGTGTGTGTTTGGAGTGGTTGTGGCTGGTTGGATATCCCGTGTCCTCCTGGGTTTTGGCCTCTCACAAAGAGAGAGAAGAGAGCAGGCGACCGGTGGGACTCGCTGTCTACTGTTCGTCTTCACAATGTCATATACTTTCAGTAAGATTAAGATAGAGAGAAGTCTTCACTACATGCGTTACAGCATAACTCTCTTCAAAGACTAAATGCAGAGCACAGTGACATGATATGAAGCTTGCTCTCCTGAAAACAGGCTATAGTATGTTAGACCTCGTCAGGCAGCTGAGACAGAAGCTCAGGGAGCAGGATGCTGTTGGGCGCACAACAGGCCAAAGAAATAAAAAGACAACGCGGTGATGAAGCAGAAGCAGAAGCACCCTACGTGTTTACGCTGGATGATATCCACTCTGGAGGCCAGAAGATCACACTGAAACCTCTCCAACATCCTGCTTACTCAATGCACAGCTGGACACTTTAATTAATTATTGAAATCTTCCAACACACCACGGGGATTTAATGGTAATGAAACTTTAATCATAGACATAAATGAGGCAGAGAAGGAGCAGGGAGTTTACATGTATTACCATAATTAGCCTAAGTCAATTGTTTGCACAACGTAACCATAATGCAGCAGCTGTGGCTCCAACATGCAGCACATTACACCGTCAGCGTATTTGAGCCGACGCACATTAATGTTTGAGGTATTTGCACGTGGGAACTTCAGCAGGTGAACTTTGTTTTGTCTCTGCGTCCGGTGTAAGACCCCGTGCTCACCGGCGTTTCATAAATGTGCTCGTCACCTGGAGATCTAGGAACTAGAGACACACGAGCTCCAGTGAGAACATCGTGGATCGTAGCGCAGACTGCTTCATCTAGTCCAGCTCATGTGAGGTGGAGCCGGCCCATGTTCAGTATTATAATAGGACACAATGCTCGTCATGCTAGCCTCCATGTAAGTCTTCCGCTGTCACATAGACAAGACTGTACAACACCACAGCTCCACATACCAGAAGTGTAAATGATTAAAAACACATTAATAAGCATCATGTTTTGACGCTCCATCATTAATTAGGCTGCATTATTCTCTCCTCTTCACATTGATCATTCCTCTCCTCCTCCCTTTACATCCGTCTTTCTTTAACTCATCCATCAACGCTAGGAACGCAGGATTATGCTAACAGTAGCTTGTTATGACAGCACTGAGTGTGCTGCATTGGCCACTTATTGACAAAATGAATAATCTTGCTTTTCTTAAAGGCAGCGCAGACAATCAGTCACCACCGTCCTGATCTCAACCGGCCGCTCCCCGTTCATCACACCTGCTGTGGTGCTGTGCACGTGGTCTGTCCTGTACGTGTGGTGGAACTCATTATGTTTTATTGTAGCGTAAGTAAGAGATGAATATTGTTCATGAGGGGCATGAGAGAAGGCAGGGTGGTGCATTAATAATGTAAATGAGGCAAAGGTTGAATATCAGCATACTCGGGGAAACTCAGTCTTGTATTCTGTATTTAACTTTTTGGGGATTTTGGAGTTTAAAATATAGATCTTCCGATCTCATGTAGCGCTAACGTTAGGGGATCACCAGTCAGGATTCATCATGTCTGTACGAAATATCATTCCAATCATGGCGATGTTGGAATATTCCAGTCTGGACCGAAGTGTTGGATCCACCGGCCAACAGACACAGACTGCCATCCCTCGAGCCGAGCCACTAGCATGGCTAAAAACTGTCAACTGTCCCGAGTCCTGGCTGCTTCCAGACACTCGGCTGCTCCCAGGAGGCGCCCGGCACCCTAACCCTGTCCCACCCTTTCCTCTGGGACTCGGCAGGCCAGCGGACTGGGCAGGAGGCTCTGCAGAGTCCCAGCATCACTTTGTCTAAAGCTCTCTCTGTCAAATATGTATCCCTGCAGACTGGAGACCTCCAAATGGGGGGTGGGGGATATTTAAGTGCAAATAGGCAGACCTCTCCGAGTAAGAGGGATCTGGGAAATAAACAAAGGGTGGCTGACAGTAATGTAACACTTAGACAGAGTTAGAGAGCAGCTGTGGTGAGCTGTTCAAAGGTGAGCAGTCTCAATGTGTGGGAGAGAGACAGGCACCTGTAAAGCAGGCACTCTAACATTCAGCCTCCACTGGCTGTTTCTCTGTCCCTCCTGTCTGTCTGTCTGTCTGTCTGTCTGTCTGTCT
>NC_041374.1:1740043-1955043 GCF_900634415.1 Cottoperca gobio | reverse complement strand
ACCACTCAGCAGTAATCGACACTAATAAGTTATGACTCTATATGTATGCCGTGTGAATATTCGGTGTTTCTGTATTTGTTCCAATTAAACTGTCGGCCACTATTTGGCAGCTGAGGATCACAGTGATTGCGTGCCAGCAATGTTGTTGACCACTAAGACGCCAGCAGCCGTCTCCGTGGCAGTGCCTGCGTCTGAACGGGTGATGGTCGGCTACAGGGACGACAGTCAGCAAAAACAGGAAGCAGGAATTGTATTCGACGTTAGCTTTATAACACGGAAACACACGAGCAGCCAATCAGTGTTCTCCCTGGAGCTTTATTTGACAGAGGGATGGGAACGTTCAGAACCTCCTGCTCTGCCATTCATCGGACCTTGCATCAACCTCAGCTGTTTATAGTGTTTGGAACACATTATTTTAATTTATTACACCACTGATTTGTTCTCCTCTTCTCGTCTACGTGTCCCCCCCCCTCCCCTCCCTCCTTCTCCTCAGTCTCTACGGCAGACACATGCAGGCCAACCCAGAACCTCCGAAGAAGAGCAACGATAAGACGAAGAAGATCAGCCGCAAACCTCTGGCCGCCAAGAACAAGTGAAGACCTGGACGGAGACGTCTGCCGCTCAGACTCACTGCATGTGCCTTTTCTTCTTCTTCTTCTTCCTCCTTTTTATTATTATTATTATTATTATTATTATTATTATTATTATAAAAACAAACGTTTTGTATCTCAATGACATGTGTGAATTATGTTTCTGAATATGGAGCGTTAAATATAGTTTGTATTCCACTGTGCCTGAGTATAGATGGATGTTCTGGTGGGAGGAGATCCCACTTACCCACTGCACGCTGAAGTTCTACGACTTCAACGTCACAAGTCTACTAAAACTCATTCTGTTCAAATATATTTCTTAAAGTATATCTCAGCATCTTCATGTGAAGCAGTTCTGCCTCTCATTCAATCCATGTGTTCAGCAGTGCGTTTGAGCTTCACATTTCTCTGTATGCAGCACTTTATCTCAGCGTTCAGTATTCACACACATTTTAAACAGGAAATGCATTTTGACACATGTGCAGGTCATTTCAGATGTGTTAGCAGGTACTTTATGAATGTTCTTCCCTCAGTTTCATTACTATACCAACAAGCAAACACCTTTTAAATACACGCATCACTATTATCTGTAAGATTGAGCGAGCGGGCTCAGTTCATCCCAGAGAGCAACTTCACAAAGAGTTGATTTGTGCCGCTGAAAGCACCAAAACCCATAAAGTCTCGCAGCTGATTGCCATTTGCCTTTTTTTCCACGTGTCACGTGTCAAAGTATAAATGTTGCCTTTGCACCAAGAACACAGGAGGCAGAACGATGACAGAGGAAAAGAAACACGTGCAGATTGAGCTACAGGTGCAGAGCTAGAGGTCTAGTGGTCTAGTGGTACGCCTTCCAAACAAAACACTAGAAGGTCGGGAGTTCAACACCAGGCTGCCACCATTGTACCCCTGAGCAAGGCACTTAACCTGAGTTGCTCCAGGGAGACTGCCCCTGTACTTAGTTCACTGTAAGTCGCTCTGGATAAGAATGTTTTGATTCCTTTGGTGTTAAAACGTTGCACAACCCTTCTGTGACTTGGCCCTCTGAGAGTCGACTCCACATGCTCTCTCGTTAACTTATTGTTCAAAGCTTCACCAAGTGTCCGTCACATTTCAATCCATATAATCCATTTTATTTTAAATCCTCATGCTTTTATCACAGGCCAAAATATAACCAAAGTTCCTCATGCTCACTGTATCGAACACTTCAATAATATTATAATAAACTATCAAAAACAATGTCTCCTCTTGTATCCTTCATTTCAGATTAATATACAGCCGTACCAATGTGTCATGTATCATTCCCACTTTGTTTCACTACAGTTATATCTTCTCAGAGACACCAAAGAACACAATGAGGTCTGAAAATAGGAGTTTTCAATCTCCATAATGTTTCATAAAGACACAAATATGTTTCCAACAGCGACAGCAGCCGCACAGACTCCGCCCGGCTGCCTCATGTTGGGAGCTTCATTGGCAAAATAGCTTTTAGGCACTTTCGGCGAGAGGAGCAAACAAACTGCGGTGTTCCACCTCGTGCAGATGTAAATGCCCCAAGTGAATTCAGAAGACTCATCTCCAGGTGCATCTTTAATAAAGAGAGCATTGAGAAGAGATGCCTTGATTGTACGATTTGCATCCGCCCTTCAATAAAACATACGTACAACAGCGTGTGCAGAAAGTTGTGCAGAAAGTTTCCTGAATTAAAAGGAACATTCAATATGGGAGCCTTCGTTTAAGACCTCCATCCATCTCTTGAGAGGAAGTGATAATGGCAACCTGACTCTTCCTCTGCTGCCTTTCAATTGTTTTATCAGAGTCAGTTAGAAAGCATCATTAAGCCAAATGAATATGGGTCAGTGACCTACATATCACCGACTCTCACCTCCACCCTAAAGCTAAGTGTAAACACACCGCTGCACTCTTTTGGGGGGGTTTTTTTTTCCTCCTCCGTCCCTTTTGGTGGATGTTGTTCCTGTTTTGTTCTCACTTCATCTCAATTCATCTCACACCTTTCCAAGGACACAATGAGTCCCAGGCTAACTAAAGCCCATTGATTTCCATGAGGTGATTTATAGGTGGCGTGTGTGTTAGGGCAGGCTTGATTGTCTAAGGTGGGCTGCACAGTGCCACTTTAATGAGGGTGGTGACACAGGGCAGAGATGCAAGCCTCCCCTCGCCCCCGCCCCCCCACCACAGGATGAGCTTTACTTAATGACCAAAGCATTTAAACATTTTCCATAGTTTGAAAAAAAGACATGGCGCTGGTTACCTTCTCAATCTAACGAAACAAGATACTTATTATAAATCCCTTCATTATGTACCCACTGCATTTATAACTACTACATGGAGCTTTAGGAAAACACAGAAGAGCAAACTAAATATGTTGTAAACAGCAGCAGTGATCTTTGTCAGTATTGGATTGCTGCTGCTGCTGCTGCTGCTGTCGTCCTGGGAAATGAAAGAACACTCCTGAACTCTGCAAGTGATTTAATATCGCACATGAAACAGTTTAAACATGTGCAGCAGAGGTAAATATAATAATTAGAATAATGCATGTTTTCATCATCTGATCAAACTCCACCTCCAGTTTGTCACACAGCATGAGGGAGGGTGTCATATTAAACATACGATATCAGATGTGATGACACAGCATGAGGGAGGGTATGTCATATTATACATACGATATCAGATGTGATGACACAGCATGAGGGAGGGTATGTCATATTATACATACGATATCAGATGTGATGCAAGACAACATTGTTAATGTCACTTTCCCCTCTCGTTGAGTTATTTGATTTCACATTTTGCTCGCAGCACGAGGCCTTTTTTCGCAGGACATTTGATGGTAGGAGAAGCTCAGGTGCAAATACTTAAATGGCTCGCTGACTCACCTGAAGAGAACACATCGTTAGTGTCATCAGCAACACCTGTGCTCTGAAGGCCTGCTCCGTCAGAGGCACAGAGTCAACCCTGACATGCAAAAAGCCTCAATCAAAGAGTGGATGCATTAAAGGTACACACTAAAGTGAGACGCTCACACAGCAGCTGGTATTTGCCTGTAGCACCTCACCTACACCTTCACCTACACCTTCAGAGCTTCCACTGGCCGCAGAGCGTGCGTCAGTAGCTTCTTGATGTTTCCAGGTCCAATGTTTCTCTTGTGCTGGAAGGACCCCTAAACACTTTTTCTATAAAACTTAACAATAAAGACTTTACAGATGACATGTTCGTCTGTATCTGCACGTATGTCGCATGTGTACACAGATAAATAAGCGCTGTTACGGCGTGTGTTTGTTTGAATATTGAACTATTACTTGATCTTTTTGCTCTGCTCTGTTTTAATAAGGAATCTATTGTTGTTACTTATCTTCATTCATCTTGCATTTATTGCCTCGTGAAGCACTTTGAAACATTTGTTTTCTAAAAAGTGCTCTGTGGATAAAGTTTATGATTGTTATCATTATTATTACGGTGTCCAGTTTCAGTCCCTCGCCTTTGTGTGTGCCTCCTATAAGAACCTCCGCAGCAATTTATCATTCAGCGTGCCGATATTGAGTGAAGTGCCAATGCAATGATCCTCTGTTACCTTCACAGCTCATTTTCAGGGACTCGCGATAAGTGGACGTTTGGAAGCCTAATGAAGAGACGACGAGGTTAGTTTGATTTTAGTGGCATCAATACTGCCTCTGCGTTCTCCTGTTCCACAAGACAAATGACTTTGTTCATAGGCGTAGATTTGGGGTATGGACGGTATGGACATGTCCCTCCCAATGTCAAGTTATCCCTTTATTCAGATTCACATTCTATATAAAGGTGACAGCCACGGCTTGTCCAGCTGCAGAGTTTGTTTGTAAAGCATCATGTTATCAGCAGCTGTTTGACCCTTTACATGAGTACAAGTAACAATAAAACAATGTCAAATATCTCCATCGCAGGTAAAAGTCCTGCAGTTAGAAGTGTACTTGAGTACAGACGTGTTATCAGAAGTAAAAAGTACTTTATCACATGTGACATGGCCCCTCCTGAGTGGTGCAGCGCTGATCAACAGACTACTGCGAGTACGGAGATACATTGTGAGCTACATTACCTCCAGGCTGTGATCCGTTTACACATTTAGTTTCGCAGTGTCAAGCTATTCAAGTGTGTATAGAGTTACAGAACAATGTGAATATTGGCGGTCGTTGCTAACACAGTGAAAACCAACTAATATGTTTGTAACGTAAGTAAGTTGGATTTGTTCAGCTCTGCAGCCAACAAGTCTCTTATGAAAGAGGGAGATGGACAACATGGCACACATGGAAGAAAACAAATAGTCAAGATAGGGTTAATGAACAGAGCAGAGAGTAATGTGGTGGACACCTCCATAAACAAACTACTTTATTATAGGAGGAAGGATCTGATCTCTAAGTGGATAACGAGATTCTGATTCTATAGAATGCAATATAACCCCATTTATTCATTTATAGTCTCTCTCTCTCTCTCTCTCTCTCTCTCTCTCTCTCTCTCTCTCTCTCTCTCTCTCTCTCTCTCTCTCTCTCTTCCCCCCCCCTCTCTCTGATTTGCTTGCTCCTGCCGAGTATCTGCGCTTTGACTCTTTGCGCGCTCTATATGAGGCAGACGGTCTAACTGGCCCTGATCCACCTTAAGAGTTCAGCTGCTGTACAAACACTTTGTTTCGGGACCTGTGGATCAAAGAGGGGCCAGACCCCATGTCTGGATTTCAGAGATGCTGAATCCAGTGCTTTTGGAAATCACCGACCAGTAAGAACTTTTAGAGAGTGTTGAATAAGTAGCACATCAGCAGAAAAGTGTGGAGAGAAAAGGGACGAGGACGCCGAGGGGAGGGGGGCTGTGCTTTAAAAAGTTAATTAATCACCCACAAAGTGTAGCTCCGCTACATTTTTTTCTCTTTAAAGGGTACCTCTCCAGCCAGCAAGATTTCACCCAAAAGCAGACAACCGGATCGCCCTGCGCTGACGCGGCTGGTCGGCAGGAAGCGGCTGGTAGTGGCAGGGGTCCTAGGGGTCGTTATGGTTCTGGTTTTAGTCATCCTCATCCCGGTTCTGGTCAACTCAGCGGGGACGGCGGCGCACTACGAGATGCTCGGTACCTGCAGGATGGTGTGCGACCCGTACGGCACCAAATCTCCGACCAGCACGGCCACGACGGACACGGTCCGAGACAACAGCCTCGTGCAGTCTTTACCCACTTTTATCCAAGGTCCGAAAGGGGAATCAGGTCGTCCGGGTAAAGCAGGTCCAAGGGGACCTCCCGGTGAGCCGGGAGCGCCAGGTCCGGCGGGAACACCTGGAGAGAAGGGTGAACCGGGAAGACCTGGTTTACCAGGACCTCCGGGATCCGGTACAGCTGCCGGTGCAATAAGCGCGGCGACCTACAGCACCGTGCCCAAGATTGCCTTTTACGCAGGGCTGAAAAAGCAACATGAGGGCTACGAGGTGCTCAAATTCGACGACGTGGTGACCAACCTGGGAAACCACTACGATCCGACCACCGGGAAGTTCACGTGCTCCATCCCCGGGATTTATTTCTTCACTTACCATGTCCTGATGCGCGGAGGGGACGGCACCAGCATGTGGGCTGATCTGTGCAAAAACAACCAGGTAACACACACTGAGCGGCCTGAAGGTGTACGCGTGCTCCCCCCGGTGATAGCTGTGTGAGATTAAAACCCTTTTTACGCGCGAGTTAATGGAGTTATCACTCCACTTAAATAACCTGCACACATCAGATACTGCCTGATTATAAAGTGAACTATCGACTATAGTTCAGGCATGTTGTTATTATTAGGGGGATCTGTGTATGTGTGTGTCATGGGCCATAGGTAATTACTGTAGTCCTTATGGAGACTGGTCAGAGAGGCTCTAACATGTTAAGTTCCCCTGATCTCTCTGGAAGCATCTAAACTGAATTCAAAAGGTCACAGTGCTGCAGGAGCCCTGTGACCTTTTATACATCTGATATATGACACTTATTTAATCTGCTTTCTCTGTAGCCACTTCTCTGTTCTCAATTTCTCTTTTCCATTTCTCCCAATAATCACATTGAAGGTAAAAAAATACAATGTCAATTTTGATTTATTTAATCCTGCAATAAAAACTGTAAGCCTAAGTAAAGAGGTCTTCATAAAGAATTATACTTAAATATATAAGAGTTCTTACATTTGTCATGCTTTTAACACATTATAATAAAGCATAATAACATTGTATCTGCTCTAAGCTGAAGAAATGCATCATATGTTATAATATAAATACTTTAATGAATGAACACCTAGATATTCACACTGCCGTGAAGCACCTCATGTTACTCTAAGCGTCCTAACTGGTAAAACTTTCACGTGTGTTTCAGCTGATAAATAAAGGCATTAGGAGAAGATGTGCGGTCAGCTTCTGAAACACCTCTGCCACCACACATAGTTTGCTGTATGGTACAAGACAAATATAAAGCAGAATCATAATAAATGAAATAATAACAACAATAATAAAGCCTGGGGATCTACAGAGGCCCTCTGCTGCCTCTGGCTCATCTGTGTTTGTTCCATCACAGTGTCCTGCTCTTTGTAGTGATCAGGCTGTCAGCAGCAGATCTAATCCGTGGGGCAAACCAGTGTTGCAGCGTCGCTCCACCGAGCAGATCCCTCCTGCCTGTCAGCCTGCTGCTGTAGTGCTGCTGCAGACACTGCAAACATGTCTGGGATTAAATCAGCAGAGCCGCACACCATGACAAATCAAAATGCTGCTCAAAGACATGTTTCAATAAGAGGGGAAAAAACACATTTCTGTTTAAATGATCAACAAATGTCATTTTCTCTAATAATTGTGATGTTCTAAAATCATTTGACTTGCTTCTATAGTGCAGTGTTGTTTTTAAAATACATATCATTAATATAAAGGATTCATATAAAGGAAATCACCACTGATGTTCTAAAATCATTTGACGTGTTTCTATAGTTTTTAATATACATATCATTAATATAAAAGATTCATATACTGTCATAGTGTTTCACTTCTAAAAGTCCTCACAATGATTTCTGCAGGGCAAACACTGGGCTACACTTTCTCCTTTCCCCCCCCCCCATGTGTGCCTTTACTGGACAGTGTGGAGACAGACACTGCACATTGGGGGGGGAGAGAGCGACATGTATGACATGCAACAAAGGTCCCAAGGCTGGAATTGAACCCGTGACAGTAATGTGGCATGTGCACGGTGCTCTGACTTTCTCCCTTTTCAATAACATCTGGAGAAATCTGCCCGTCGATTCATATAAAACATGATATTCTGTAGGTGACAGTTATGTTATCGCATTTGAGGCTGTGTGAGGTAAGGCGTCTCCAAAACTGCTGTTAATGATCTATCTGATGCTCCTGGTCCACACCACTGAAATCTTTTAAACCAACAAATAAAGACAAATACATTTAAGATTAATCTATAGAATACAACAATTACATATTATTCCAATCATATCAATTCTAAAATATCAATCTGACAGAGGCTATTTGCACAAAAGGCTGATAATAACTTAAGTAAAACATATTTCATGTATGTATCGTGGTAAATAAATCCTGACCCAAGAGGATAATTAAGTAAAGATAAGCCTCTCATCCAACCAGAGGACTAAACTGACGGATACAAATGTATCTCAGGCATTCAAAGCATTCCCTTTGTTCCACAACTGGAACATCGTGGATTTTAACCCTACAAAGGACGGGGGTGGGGGGTGAATAAGCTCGGCGGTTGATTTTTAAAAAGTCTGTCATATTTTGTGACCCCACAGTTAACACGCTCACACCACGCTGTGTAAGAGTCACGCTTAACCAGGTTATTCACGCTCCATGCATCCATCAGTTAGAGGGTCGCAGGGGGCTGCGGCCGATCCCAGCTCACATGGGCCCATGGGGGGGACAAACACACCTGCAGACCATTTTTGGAGTCATCAATTAACCTAATCTGCATGTGTTTGGACTGCGGGAGAAAACCCACAGTGACACGGGGAGAACATGCAAACCTGCAGAAAGGCCTCCGCAGTTCCCCGGGGGTTCTTTGAATCCAGAACCTTCTTGTTGAGAGGAGACTAAACACGGAACGACTCATAACTGGGATCAACTTCTCCTCAATTCTAGTCATGTAGTTGTCAGAAAGTCTAAGTTTAACCAAAGATAACACGCAATGATAGATAATGATCTACGACCTGAACATAAATCAAAGCAGGGGTGTCTCGAGCCTCTCCGATGTACAGGAAGGAGAGCGGGAGCAGGCATTTTGATTAATAGGAACTGCGTATACATCCAGATGTTTGCTGACATCATCCTCCGTCAGAACACTTACCAACCAGTGGTGAGAGGGATGCAGCCGCTGCGTCCTGCTGATTCACATGTATGTAAAAACAGCATTCAGTTGTTCAGACATCTAAACTGCTGCTTCACTTCAGCATGTGTTTGTTCCTGCAACACATCGACATCGACATCCTCTCTGTTGGATATTATATAAAATACTATAACATATGTTTATGTTATTGTGACGCTGTTAAATCTAAACCGCTGCAACAATCTGAATGCAGGACTTAAGTGTGTACTGCAGGTTGTATGATGAAGAGCTGCCAGCTGACAGAAGATGTTGGGGACATGATACAACACAGGACGGCCGTCACAACTTTGTGCTGTTGTGAACTTTGTCCTTTTTATGGAGGAATAATGAAATGATATTATTGACTCATTTATTCAACACTCACATTCTATTTTAAACTGAACGTACAAGCAGTGGATCATTTCTTTCTCAAACACTATTACAAATAATAGTTGTAAACTGATTCCTGTGACCTTTAACAACGACCCAGTGTTTGGTTCATTCACATTTAGGGAAATTAACCTGCTGGTTAAACAATCACAGTCGAGGGGACACTGACTGTTGGTACGAGACGAGGACGTGGACAGTAGTCTGTAGTCAGATTCATACCGTCAGAGTCTAGTCTCCTTCATCTTCTATGTTTTTTATTGCTTTTATACTCTAAAATGAGGTTTGCTGCCAATGAAATATACAAAATAACAAATAAAAGTAATACGATTATTTCAACCATTAGCTACTAATAAGAAAAATGTCAAATATAAAGCAGGACTTGTGTTTGAATCTCACAGAAAAACAAGTCTGAATTGTTAATGTAGAAATCAACAGGAGGTGTTATTGGACTATACATGTATATATATGTTCAGTGCATATAAAGGATCCCAGATGACTGTAAAGGTCTCAAGTGTCGTCGTTAGGATGAGAAAGTTATTGACCAAGAACTGGTCAAAATATAATATCGCACAATGTCAGGCTTTTCCTTCTTGACCGTCACGACTCACACGGCCGGTCCCGTCCTGTCAGTGAACAGAGGTCGTATTAGACGTTCAAACAAACTCAAAGCAGCAGAATCGGATGGTAATGGACCTTTGTGTGCTTTTGGTCCCTCAAAGCTCTTGGGAAATTTTATATTTTAAATTGTCCCCCCCAAAACATCTCCTCACACATTTCGTGAGAGGAGATCAGTTTCCATGTCTCTCAGTGTTTGCAGTATTGGTTTTATTATGCGCTGAAAGCCCAAACATGACCACTGCGTGAACACACAGTAAGAATGCTTGAATATATTATACCTCGTGACGCTTCAGTTTCCTCCTCGGACTCGTTTAATTGCTCTGCTTCTTGTACACGGGACGAGGAGCTCCAGTGATTGGCTATTACTGAAACGTATTCCAATTCGCCACCTCAGAATCCTGCCTGTCAGCATACACAGAACACGTGTTGAGCCGCGACACACTTTACCACTTTGGTTCAAAGGTTTCTAAGTGAGCTGGACGGGGATATTGGAGGAGGCGGATTCATTTGGAGTCTTGAACCTTCAGGACAGCCGACAAGCTCAAAGTCGGGTCGCTGTACTGATCACATTACCCGACTGTCTGCCTCCTAATGTGGCATTGTGAAGTTGTTGTGGTTTGGACTTGTCTTTGCACTCGAGAGAGCAAAAAGACGTTCCTAGAGCGAAGGTCATATGGCTTTTACACAAGGAGCTCAGGGAGCTGAAAGATGTACAATCTGAAATAACTGAGCTGAGTGCTTGTCACATTAGGAAGGTGGGTGGCGGATGCTTATTGTGGAAACATAATTGCTGGATTGTGTTTTCTAGTGTAGGAAGAGCTGCATATGTGCACCACACTGTCCCGTGTACAGCACTGTGGTGCCGGAGACCTGAAGGTCATATCCTGTTAAATAGTTGGCTAGGTTGCTACATGCAGGTTTGTTGTCTCTGAACATTTTGCTGACGTGTTCAGTATCAACATTTAGAGTTAATGTTGATAGAGAACAGAATTACATTTCTTTCAAAGTGTATTTGTTTCTGCAAATTAGTATGAAGATAACTTCTAATGGACAGCGTTTGAATAATACTTCAGTTCACAGCAGATAAGTTAAGTTGAAGCAGAGCCTTAAGAGACTCCATCACATCAGTCTCTGCTGACTCAGCTGGAATATTGCTTTTCTTAAATGGTGTTTAACTAACTTTATTTTCTTGGGCATAAGAAACATTATGTATTTCAGTAATCATTGTATTGCAGTTGCATAGAGGAGCATGAGATGTGCGTACACATCACTAAACATCCCCGACAGCATACAGGTGAATGATCAGGTGTTTAAAGAATGGCACAGAGTTGATGCCAACTGTCTGTTGCCTCGCTGCAATTTGATTGGCTATTTGCCAATTACTGTTGTCGCCAATTGCTCGTAGTTGGCAGAGCTCAATATTTCTTATTACTTGTATTTTGGGTTGTTGACATGCATTAATGTTCAAAGAACACATTATGTTTGTGTTTCGTCTCTTTAAGCCCCACCCCCAAAAAAAGCCCACTCTGCTGTGATTGGTCAGTGTTTCTGGGTCTTACGCAGCCACACGCTCGGTCTCTATGCAGTGTGTAGCGGCACGTCCTACCTATAGTTGTGACATCACAACCTTACAGAAGTAAGTAATGCAGGTTGACTAAGTTCTGTCCTTGTTGCTGAATGTTTCAGCTTTAAACTTGGTTGTTTTGAAACAGTTTACGTATCTAATAGTGGAGCCACAAACAGAGGACAACCTTGATGGACATGAGCAACCACAGGAGTGACAGGCCAGCCAACACACACATGGAAATGTCGGGGGATGAACCCATGACCTCACAGATGTGAAGCATGCACACGACCACTAAGTTACCTCGCTGATATTTGCTGTTCTGGCTTTTCTTGTATTTGGTTTAAAGCCTCTTCATTGCTCTGACTTCACTGTGGATCTGTGAAGCTGCAGTCATGTGATCTATGAGTTGTCACAGGGTAGGGATGACCATTTTAAAGTCTAAGTCTAAGTTCCTGTAGTTGATGTCTCATATCATTCAGGTTGAGTCCTGAAAACAGCTGTGAAAACCAAATTATATTCATACATGTTTACAGGTCAGCCGTTAAATAATGACGTGTGTGTGTGTGTGTGTGTGTGTGTGTGTGTGTGTGTGTGTGTGTGTGTGTGTGTGTGTGTGACTGAGAGTGACAGTAGGGAAACAGACAGAACGTGGGGATGTTGCAGTTTATGCTTTGTGTCTTAAACTCCTAAGAATGAATTCTAATATCTGTTTTGATCACATGACATTTGGTCACGCACCGCCATCATGTCGTGTATTTCTTGTAGACAAAAAAGTATCAAAATCCACTGGGCAGTTTGCGAGACCTTTACTGAGCCCGGAGGATAAACCTTTCCATTTAGTCTATTACTCCTTTGACCCTTTAGGACAAAACTGTCACAATGTTGATCAGCTCGTCCGCCGCGGCCGAGGACTCGCCAGGGTCTGAAAGTGTACACAGCGTGCAACACCTTACAACATGTGCGATGTCATAAACATTTCAACTTTCAGACTTTTTGGGCTTTTAAATGTTTATGTGTGTGTGTGTGTGTGTGTGTGTGTGCATCCTGCAGGTGCGTGCCAGTGCCATCGCCCAGGATGCGGACCAGAACTATGACTATGCCAGTAACAGCGCTGTGCTGCATCTGGAGCCGGGAGACGAGGTCTACATTAAACTAGACGGAGGCAAAGCTCATGGAGGCAACAACAACAAGTACAGCACCTTCTCTGGATTCATCATCTACGCCGACTAGACAACAACAACAACAACAACAACACAGTCGTCCTTCTACCAATGAGATGCTCAGACTCACTCTTTTAAATGTGAGGACATACGATACGATTCAGCCATCATAACCTGCATCTTCATTTATGTTCTACATGTTGCCAACATCCTGAGTGCAAGTGACTTTAATAACATTGTGTCAAAGTGTGAAATCAAACCTCTTTATTATTATATTAATTATTATTATTAACACATTATGTCTGAACTCAGCTGAAGTCTTTGTGTTAATGTGTCCTGTGGGAAGATGGCCAGAACTTCACATCAGTAGCTACATACGGCCGACTGGTGTTATTTGAGTTAATGGTCCATAGTGAGGCGTTCATAGATGCAACATTTAGAGGAATGAGTTAGTGATGGAGGTCGTCACTGAATCTGAGCTCAGCTGCTTCAGCTTCCTGTCGAGAAGAACGTGGAGAAGAGAAATGTAGCAGCTAGACGGTAGATCTAAACACTGACTGTGGGATGATTGTGTGCAATACTTAGTCTACATATATATATAAACTATATTCATGGTGATAATTCATAAGGAAGCCCTCAGTCGGTGTGTTTTCTTTCTGTTTTGATATCTGAAGGTAGAAGGAGACGCGGGTAACACTTGAAGTGCATTTTAACAGCAGCCATTCACATCAATTATAAACATAATGACCTCTTTCGTAGAATAATGATTGAATATTTGTTTTTATTTTCCATGTAATAACACTGTATATTTTTACACAATTCATTTATATTTCATTTTATATTTATCATGATTCAATAATGTGGTTTGTTGCACTTCCACTTGCGTGTTATTGAAATGCTTTCATAAATGTTCCTGCAGATTTGAGGACTTTCCCACCCAGACCATTAACAGTTAGACGATGGGATTCAAATATAAATCATGATTATTGTTGAATTACTTTATGTTTTGATGGCAGTTACACTTATACAGATGCAGACATGAATACATATTTTTATTTATATTTCTTTGGACTCAATATATATATTTTTTAAAAATATAATACAATAAATAAATGAAATATATATACACACATAGAGACGTCTTTGTGCACCTAGCACACATGTACTGCATTGTTACAGTCTAAGCACAAAGGTAAAGTTAGTGCTGTTTTAACAGTCAAACTGTCAAGACGTCTATGATTGGTCAGGATATATCTTTTAATCCATCTTAAATTATGTGCAATGCTTGAAGCCTTTGAGCTAAACTAGACGAAACACATCATGAACCTTCACAAGGCAAAATAAAAGGGTATTTCCCAAAATGTTCCATATTCAATCCCTGTGAACTCCAGTACTCTGGTTTATGTTAGTGTGTGTGCTGCTTTACCTCTGGGTGAGTTATTAAAAGCCAAATATTTGTGCTGTTGAGGGAATGCATCTCACGTCCCTTTCTTAATATACCTTTATCAAGGAAGAGATTTGGACTCGTCACGGTAGGAAAAGCACAGGCGTAAATATTTCCATTTATCTGCTTTGATTTGAGTTTCCTGGTCTCGTACTCGCTGCTCACTGGAACTCCCACTGGAACACTTGAAGAGAACACAGCCATCGTTAGTGTCATTAGCAACACCCGTGCTTTTTCTACCTTGACAAGTCAAAATGTGTGCTGCGAGAAGGCCTTATTCTAATGAACCAGTTACCAACGATGGCTGTTGGTCATTGGCGGTAGTGGTTGGTCCCTTGGGAAACAATCACACTGGCGGAGCTCGCCGGAGCAGTCGAGTGAATGTGAACACAATTCAACAATTCTCCTTTTGCCCATGAAATGTGCAGAGACTGGTCAGCGAGTAAGACGCTCCATAACATGCTGGCAAACACCATACATGACCTTAGTTCTGTATGTATGTATAAGAAATAAAAGAGAAAGTTGCTATAAATATAAATGCAAAGTATATTACAATAAACCAAAGTTATTCTACTTTAATAACCGACATGAATCTTGTGCTGTTACTATTTGGCTGGTAACCAATGAATCTTATTACAAACTGGCTACACATGTGGAAACTACAAACTGAGGTTCCACATTTAGGAGTTTCTTCTCATGGCATCAAAACAAATACGATATATGAATGAGTTGTCCACGACCGGCTCCAGCATGTCTCTTCCTCTAACACATGTCCCGGTAGCCATTTCCAGGATGTTTATTGAAGTCGTTGTGTTGATTGGCTGCGTCTCAGCTCTCGTGCGTGCTCGTCCTACTTTGGCCTGAACAAATTTGCGATGCGAACCGAAAGCACTATGCACAAGTAGAGAATAACAATGTATGTACAGTGTCATGTATCTTAAAGATAGAAAATGTGGATCACTGTAATTGGAAATGTGTAAATACTGTAGTGATACAAACTGTTCTTATTTTTTTCTGCCTACCCCATGTACAGAATGCTAGAAGAGAATAGAAGAAATGATTTTAAATACCTGATTAATCATTAATTCACTTATCACTGATTGTCTTGAAGTTATAGCCTCGCCAGTGTATTGGTGTGAAAGGCATATGTATGGTAGATACAGTGTCAGGTGTGTGCAATACTATACAAACTGTGCACTCTTCTTCTGTCTTACAACAGTCACCTGTGTACTGTTACCTCAAAATGTCTCCATTAAATGGACTGAAGTAACACGTGTTTCCTTTTTGACTTGTTTCTTGTCCAAACATCCCTCTGACACTACATTTACATTCTACAAATAACCTTCATCATCGAGCCTTTGTTCCGAATGTGAACTCAAGAAGCACGACTCTGATATTAGTATCAGATTTTCACTACACAATTAACGTGGCCAAAATGATTCAAAATAACAATATCATCCCTATATGTATCGATAGAAATACAAATAAATAAATAGAAATGCTTTCAGTGAAATGTATCTTTAAATTTGTCTTTATTACAAAAGTGTACAAAAAAAGAAACAATTATTTAAAGAGGTGCTACAATATTATCACGTGTATTATTAAAATGTTGTATAATATAACATAATATTAAAATATATATTATATTTAATTTTTAAATATCACAGATATCGTCAATACTGGTATGTCGCAGCGTCATACTTTAAATAATATTGCTGTGGTCCAGCCGAGGCAAGGATGCAGAAAACTTAAGCCATAACAGCTACATAGTGTTTGTAACTGCACATGTAACAAAGAGCTTCCAGTGGTGAAGGGCAGTGAAGGACACTGATGAAGACACGTTCACACCTCCAGTAGTGCTCCAGATGGAGGCTGGGGCCCAGCTGACAGCACATCAGCACCGGGGCCAGCATAGAGTCCAACAACTCATTGTGATAGAAATGCAGGCCACCCCTCCTCTAACACCCATCCTCCCCCTGAAACGCAACAAAAAGACTGAAGCAAGTCTCTGCTAAACCCAATAAACATGTAGTGGGTTGTGTTCTCGTGGCCCTGTCATGTATTCACACAGCAACACATACAGTTTCATAAACACATGTGCATGTTGTTTGCCCAAAAGCACCTCTTCTTTTAGAAATCTGATGATATCGGTGGAGCTAAACATCCACCACCACTGCTTTTTGCATTACTAGGCAACATGTAGCCTGAAGAGATCCTGACCAATTTTGAAATTGGGTTTCATCCCAATCACTTTGACTAATAAGTTGCTGTTAAATTGTGACCAAACTAGGGACAACAATAGAGAAGAATAGTGAACCCTTGAGACTGTCTTTCCAGAGGACACGCATCACCTAACACTCTTTCTCTCTTTCACTCACAGGCTCACCTCTCTCTCCTCTTTCAACCCTTCTGTCTGTCTCTGTCACAAAAAAGTTCTCTCTCTCTCTCTCTCTCTCTCTCTGTCTCTCTCTCTCTCTCTCTCTCTCTGTCTCTCTCTCTCTCTCTCTCTCTCTCTCTCTCTCTCTCTCTCTCTCTCTCTCTCTCTCTCACAAGCTGTAGTTCAAGTAAGTAAATCAAGTGAATGTTGGAATGCAGCCATCAGTAATGTTATCAATTATACCTGTGCTTTTCCTGCTTTGGCAAGTCAAAATACCTGCTGTGAAAAGGGTCTAATGTGTGTACCTTTGCCAAAGAGACATCAGTTTGTCACTGTCAGCCATGTTTTTGTTTACGTTTGGCATCACGCCATAGAACGCTTGGAGGTCGAAAGTTGCACATTTCAACTGGGAGAATTCTGAGTTGTCTGGACGGCAGCATTAAACACAAACGAGGTGCAGGTGGAGGGATGGGCGGAGAAGCTCAGGTGAGGGGAATGAGGTGATTAAACAGGAGAAGAGGCAGGGAGCTGATTAACATGGGGGAAACCTCTGGGAGCAGGGGAGGACTAACGAGGCTGATTCACAGCAGGTGTGTAGATGGGCTGAGGAGGGAAAGACAGCACAGGAACACAAGAGGAAAAATACAACACACACACACACACACACACACCAGAATCCTGTGCTGAAGCCACCTCCTCTACCTTTTTTCTTATAAAAGTACAAGTGCAAATAGATGTGGATGAGATTTGTGTGATGCCATTACCACAGTGCACGTACATACATGGTCAGGATTCTTCAAACTTAACACACATTTACGAGAATAAATGTTTCAGCTGAGCGGTTTCATGACATTATCTGATGAGCAGAGAGACCTATAGAAGCTATATGGAGCCAATTAAACTGTAGCCATTGACTGTGGTCCTCTACTTATAAAAGACTAACTTGGTGGTCTTCATACATTTCATGACATTCAACACACATTTGGAGACAATGACAGAGCCAACTCCAAGGGAGCTGAGCAAACCATCTGCTGAAGCTCTGGATGAGCTAGAAAAGTTCAAAAAGGTCCAGTTACTAAACACTTAGCAATGGTCCGAACCTCAAGTCTAATAGTCTACATCTCGGGACGTTGGGGAAAGAATAACGCACTGCAAAGATTATTATTGTGTCTCATTAATTCATGTAATGTGGGTTGCACTCCCTGCAACACAAACACACTCACACTTGTTTTTCCCCCTCATGAGGCCTGCATTTTTCCCCCCTAATTGTGGGGTCCACACACACAAACACACAAACGTTTTGTGTTTGATGAAAAGTGTTGGAGGATAAATGATCATGTGTGCAGTGGACAAAGAGCTCAATATTGACAGTGAAGCTGTGACATGGTCTATTTTATTGTCTCTGCGTGATGCATGAACTAAATATTTGACTCCACTAGCCTGGATTCCAGCTTCTCTGTCCTAGAAAGCAACTTGCTGGCTCTGGCTTGTCAGTTAGATAAATAATAGCGACCTGGAGAAAGACAGTGCTTCTTCTTTCCACACAGCTGTAAGGATGTACCTTTAATTAGATAGCTTTAACATGGAAACAGTCATGGAATATGATATGGGCATGATTACATGAAGGTGTCAGTCTCGACAGTGTCCTGACAACACATCCAGAAGTGGGCTTCAGAAAACATACCCCCGTCAATATGGTCAACCGATCACAACACTCTTTTTGACCTGGGTTGACTGTGGACTTGTCCAAGTTCATGCAATCAGGTTTATTTGATCATTTAGGAGTACTCCAGCTATTTAGTCATGCACATCCATAGAATTGGGTCGACTTGCAAAAGATAACTTATAGAAAGAATGGTCAGAATCTCTACAGCTGAGGCTGCGATACCCTGACACAGGGTCCTACATTTCCCATAATGCAACTCAACAGCATCTTTAATTAGACCTTCCCTGACTGACATATGTCCATATCATTCAAACTTTATGTCCCCGGTCAGACTTACATTATAAACCGTTTTTGCAGGTTGGGTAGTACTATTCATAACTGTGCATGTGTTAAATCGATGAAGAGCCTCTTTTATGATATTTTGAGATCAAATATTTAGTTACACAACTACAGAGAAAAAAAGAAAGAGGACATGAGTGGGCATGAAGCAAATATCTGAAACCAAAAGGAAAATTCAGTTTTTCCTACAGCTTAGATCTTTGTGTAGTAGCCCTCTATCTGTAAGGCTCTGTTGATATTTCACTTCACTTTTAAATTTTTTAATGAAATTGACATTTTGAGGATAAAAGTGGGACATCTTTGTCAGGAGAAGAGACCCCTATGTGTCATTACTCAGGACCAGAGGGATGTAGGGCCTCCACATTTTGGGGAAAGGAGATCTAAAATGAATCCCTTGCTTTTGTGGAAGTGCTATTATTCTCTGACGGGCACGCGTTATGTTGACACTTTGTTTAGTGCACGCAGGCAAGAAGCGACTAGGAGTCCAACATCAACTCCTGCTCAGGTACATAAGAAAGGGATGCACTTTGGGATGCAGTAAAGAGAAAGTCAGGGACTACTAAAAAGCTAGGAGAGCAGAACACTGATAATTGGTTCTTATTAATGTAGTTTTGACTAATGTTGTGTTCACACTACATGAGATCTTTGTATGCTAAGATGGTCACTGTTTTAGAGTCATACATTCTTGTCGTGACTTGGCCGAGAGACGTGACAGACTACATGTTTATCCCCGACCAATCATAGCTTGCCGTCTTTCACAACCCTTGTGATGTCATCTGGAAGAAAGTGTTAAAGGCTGACTTCAAGATCTGAACAGAACAAATAATTGACTCCTTTAGAACAGCCCTAATTTTATGAATAAAGTCATTAGTCAACTTTTCTGTGTCTATATGAGGCAAGCAACACAACCCACTCAAAACTCAAGCATTGCTGAAATTGTTAAGGCTGCAAAACAAGTGCTGGCTCCTCTCAGAGGGAGTTAAAAGGTATCTGCTTCTTCATTTGAAATCCTTTGTTGTTGTGACTCAAAACCCCGGCTTGTTTTTAGTGACCTCAGAGACTCCGGCACAGAGAAAGACAATCCTGCTTAAGCTGAGAGGGCTAGGGAGGGTTTAGAAAACAGGCTGGGGACAGGAGGGGTCGCAGATGGGATCTCAGATTGGATAATTACCATGTGTCCCAAATCCTGCCTGACTCCCTTCTCTAATCCAGACAGGAGGAGAAAACAGAGGAAAGTCCAATTATGTTCTGAACTTCCCTTTCTTTTTAACCTTCCCTTGTCTGTTTCCAGCCACCTCTCTCTCCTTATATCTCTCACCGTCCCACCCTCATGCAAGGTTTAGTCAGTCACAATCACAATCAGCGCTGAACGTTGCAGCTGAATGGTGATGCATTCACTTACCGTTGTACGTACTGAAGTCTATTAGAATGGCGATGCAACCGGGTAGCTTTGGAAAAAGGAAGGAACTACATAGTCAGTGATTATGAATTATGAATTGAAGTGAACAAAATGATTTGAATCTGCAAAGTGATTTGGGAAACATTTTGTTGTGTTTTGTTGTTGCAGCGTCTCGTCTGCATGCCCAATCCTGCCATTGGCAACTGTGCTGCCTGTCTTATTTAACGTGATTGATGCCATTGCCCACCTCTGAGCCATTACTGCAGCAGCGTCACTCATTTCACATGCACTGAAGTTAGACAATGGCAGCTCCACAAGCTTTATTTTTCAGAAAGAGCACTTCTAAGGCTGATCAAAATAATATTTTACTTTAAGTTTCAAGGTTCAAAACTCCTTATCATTGTACAACAGGGTTGCACAACGAAATGCAAGTTGTAGTCCCTTTATGCTACTCAAGAAAAAGAACAAATACACAGATTTGCTTACAAATCAGTTGTGTCTCCTTGCAGTTTCTCATTTTAAGATGGCGCTGGCAGATCATATCATAGTCGGGAATTATTGTTAATTAAGTAAGTAATTTGATAACAGGCACACATTTAAAGGGCTACATCTGTTATTGTGTCGGACATATATTTAATCAACATCTAAGTGTTTGGACTCACTGGAATATTAAAGGATCCGATCGGGATTGGTGCTTAAAAACATCATGATCAGGACATCTGTAGTACTTGGTGCACATTGTTTCGTGCAAGTTTGTTTGTTATTTCTTTAGATAAGATAAGACTAAAATAGGCCAGTTGCAAAGTAGGCCTTCCTAACCCAAGACCTGACAAAAGGAAGTGTGTTTCTCACAGATCACTCACTATTGGATCCAGTATACAGAGCGATACGTGTACTTCTGTAACTGCCTCTCCCCCTCGACACAAGGGCCTTTCTGACCCTCTGAGACACACTGCTAAAATTCACATAAATCTGGTCTAAGGGTATCAGGTGGTGGTCCACATAGTGATCTTTGTCTGTGATGGATGATGTGCTGCTAACAATAGGGCTGCCTCTGTGTGTATTGTTGTATGTACCTGGGAATGCATGAGAAAGAAACCAACTGAAGCTCCTTCGTGTGGCTTCCAGTATCCGCCTGCAATGAGGTCACTGAATGCCTCGTACGAAATCTCAATCTATCAAAAATCTCAAATACAATTTATGTTTCCACAAACCACAAGACGACCATCGATGTAATTTATTTCACTTAATTTTCTAAAATACTGAAGGAAATATTCGATTGAAAACGATGGCAATGAATGGTTTGCAGGTACGGCATTATGAAACCCCCTAAAAGATCTTTTGCTGAATTAAAATAGCTGCACATGACTGAACTGTGCAGGAGATAAGGTTGAGCTGAGATGTGTTCAGGCCCTGCAGGGAGGTGAGAGAGCTGTCACAGTACATCGCCTTCAAACACACAGAAGGAACTTTTGATGCCAATCTGCTAAATCTCATGTAAACAACTTGATACCAGAGATAAATAGAGAAGAACCCCAATAAATAGTGTAAACAAGTATACACTCACATATTCTAACCACATGACAAACTCAACTCATTATAGTGAAGATGAATTAAGTGAGAAGTTAATCTGGTTATCGGGACACATGTAACAAGGCTCACTAGCTGAGTGCTGACAATAACTCTCGCCTCCTCATTCATTTCAATGAGAGCGCTGTGATGTAAAGGGGAATAATTGTAGCCAAAGACTCTGGGTTGTCGTGTAGGAATGTAATTCTTTGGAACTTTTTGTCGCATCAATTGATGAAATGAGGTTTCATCTTATGGTGGGACTCATATTACCCCCATTCTGGATGTTGCACTTTCACACAGTGGATGGTGGGACATATGTCATCATTAGAAAGTGTATTGGTCATAAATGAAGGGGTTAGGGTTAGGTCCCCTGGAATTATTTCAAAAATATTCCAATGGCTATCTAGTATAGAGTTCTGAAAATAGATTGTTTAGGAGGCTCATTGTCAATGAAAACAATCCATGGAAGGATTCTATTGAAGGTAAGTATCGGACAAATGACAAAGCGAATATGAAAGAAGTGAAGCTGGCGAAAATCTGAGGTGTAACAGGTAGCCTGGTTGTGTAGCGCAGACAGGGATTTCTCTAGCCGTAATTGTGTGTGTGTGTGTCTGTGTAAGACAGAGCAGTGAGAGCTAATGCATACGGACATAGAAGCAGGATCCCACAAGGGGTTTTTAATCCAACAATGGCATTACCAATGTAATACCGATGGTTCGATACAATGAGTACCAGTACCTTGACAGAGAATACAACTACAAATAATATAAAAATAACCTAAATAAATACATGTATGAAATGTACTAGAATGGTATCTTCTATGTCTTAGCACAAACATACAGTTATTCTTGCAAACACACACCCTGCACCATCCAACACAACCAAATGTTTATTGTACCTGATGCGCGCACACACACACACACACACACACACACACACACACACACACACACACACACACACACACACACCTCCTTTAGCAGCAGTTTTTCCTCTCTTAGTTAGCCTGGTTTCGCAGCGGTGCTGATGTGATGAGAAGTGACAGCTACTGTGGACTGTTTGGACTGGATGTGATCCACTTGGCTCACTGCTGATCAAATCTCCAACAACAGACTATTAACTCCAAGCAAATTGTGCCAAGTAGGTTAAAGGGGGCCTTGTCGGTTTTAATATCACTGATATCTCCATTTGTTGTCAGGGTGTAAAAAGGCTCATCTCGCTTAGCAGGCGCTTGATAGCAAAAGCACATTTGTCACAGTCTGTTTCTCTCTCTCTCTACTTTATCTCTCTCTCTCTCTTCAACCAGGTCAACACATTGTGTTATTCTACATCACATTTTATGCACCAACAGATTTGTTCAACTCTTTCCTCCTGGAAAAGTATCTCTAGTTTCCTCATTCTCTGTTTGAGACGACAGCTTTTCACATGTAAATTCCCAAACGTCAACCTAACTGTAATATGTACTGTACTATAATACAATATACTATAATAGGAATACATAAATGAGGAGAACAAGCATGCACTAACGCTGATCTTAGATGCTTTGATAGATATTTCATAATGCTTTAGAAGCGAACCTGCACTTACAAAATGGGCTCATTTGATCTGTTTTGGAGGAAAGTTTTTGCCGGTCCAGGAAGTACGACGTTGTCTAGAAATGATGATGGATGGATCTGTGCATACACCTCAAATAACTTTATGTATGAAGATGGCTCTTTACGTTGCATTTGTGTTAAGAGAGCAACAGTTTTTAAGGGTAAGACTTTAAAAAAAACCTGCCAATTCTAATCTAAATTCAAGAGGACCTAATTTTGCAACGACGTCGGCCACAATTAGGTCCAACTTACTGCTGAGATGAAGTCTATATAAGCTGCACCCACTCATGCACACATTCCCCCTGGTCTTTCTCTCACAGTTCTGCTACTATAGTGGAATCGCAGGTTTTTAATCTATTCTGTAAATGTGGGCTTATTGTTATCATCTTATTTCTTTTGCATTGATACACTCATGAGGACCAGATACAGATTAAACACACCCACAGTAACAACGACTGATATCATCCATTCAAGTATTCCTCTCCTTCCACCTTGACCCCATTGTACTCACACAAACAGCAAACAGTGTCAGTGACAACGCGCTCTATGATGACTAGCATTGTTCATGAAATGTTTATATTGTGTACTTTTAAATGTATTTGTTTTAACAGCTCATTAGGAAGTCCAATTAATACTAAAAGGAGCTGAATGTTAAAGGGGCAACATATTAAGATTATTGTATGTGCGAGGTCAATGCAGCACGCAGCCGAATACAACAGATCTGGGTTGAGGGCTGGCAGAGCTGTTCATCATGGCTTAGTTGGGGCTAAGTGTCCTTTCAGTTGATGGCTGTGAGCTGATGGATGTTTCTTTAGTGACAGTGAAATCAATGCACTGCCTATGTTTCTATCTGCCACTGGAAAACAACTGGAGCTCCTGGAAAAGGACTTTACAACCCCTGAAAACATCAGTATACATACTTTAGAAGGGAAGCACTTACAAACCATGACATGGTATTTGAGCCGGACAAAATATTAACGCTTCTTCATCTAAACGACAGAATAGGTCGTTTGCCAATGACTCCCAAAACGACATATGCTGTTTCGTTGGTCGACTCGCTTGTTGAGTTCTCCGGACAACGAGCGGCTCTGTGTCTTTCTCACATACAGCTCCTCCAGGTAATGTCTATATATTTTCAGGTTTGCAATGCATTAGTGAAAGGAGCTAATGTCAGCACAGTCAGGGAGTACGTGGTGCACGAGTAAAGTTAAGATTTGTTAATTCAGAGTGAATCTGTAGAGGTTCTTCATAGGGTAGAAGTACAAGGAGTGTGTGTGTGTGTGTGTGTGTGTGTGTCTTTATGTTTGTGTGTTTGTGTGTGTGTTGGGGGCGGAGTGGGGTGGCAGGCGTTGGGTTTCTCAAAATTAAATGGCTCCCCACTTCCTTGTAGAAAGAAAAATCAATTGTGACATTCTCCAGACGGTGTACACCACATTTAATTAGCACAGAGACACGTGGGAGAAAGCCAAATTATCCAATAACTGAGGAGTAGACAAGGGTTGGTTAGGCCAGGGCGAAGGATGGGGGTGGGGGAGGCAAAGCGAGAGCAAATGGGAGATAATAGGAAGGCAGCGGGGAGGTAAAGGGGAGGCGAGTGAGAGGTGAAGGGATGTATGGGAGAGGAGAAGACGAGGTGAGAGAGGGAAGGAAGAGGCAACGAGGAAGGAAGGCACTGGAGAAGAGGAGGCAAAGGAGAAAGATAGGGAGGACAAGGGAAGGTGAGGGGGTGGGAATGGGTTCTGTGTGGGAGCACACGGCTCCTGTCCATTTATTTTGTAGTTTAGCCTAATTTCTCACTGCAGATGCCGCTAATACCTGACAGCAGCTCTGCAGCTAATTGTGCCATTCACCATGATAGAGTATCAAGGCCCCACAACACTAATCTCATTAGGTGAAAGTAGACTCTATCTTCAAGCCTAAAAAGGTTTCTTCTTTCACTTTCCAATGAAGTCACCTTTACAGAAATACGGGATTATTGCAAAAGAGGAAGTGAAAAAGAAAATACCAGAGCTGTGAGTTTGTTCTCCTGTGAAAACCAATTTACCCTTTTCATGGCTTTTTCTGAACCTGTTGTGTTTTTCCCTTTTTCTTGTAATTGTGCAAAAGCAGTGGACATGAAATATAACATCTGTCATTGTGATGAATTGCTTAGGTCAAGCAGGTGTCAATCTACAAACTGACTTTTACACTGTATGGAAATAAATGCAGGCAGGAAATGCGTAAAACAATCTATTGTGTGGACAATGCATCCTTTAGCGAATTTCCGAATGGGCTAAAACATGGCGGTATGGTCTTGCCTGGTATCAGACAGAGTTGTTTCGCTCCGTTTCCATCTTCAGTCTGACATTGCCTCCGCTCTAACTGATTTCCATGGGGAAGCGGGATTCGATTTTCCCTAACCAATCACTCGAGACCAACGTATTCGCATGAATCGAACAAAAACACAAACTACGATGTCAGGTGATATTGAGAAGACCTGCCGTCTATGTAAAATACATTTGTTAATCAAGGGAGTCGTAACAAATGCAAAAGGTGCACAGCTCGACACACTTGACTGGATCGATTGCTCTTTCAACCGAGAAAACATTGTTTCATGTCTTGATGCCAGACAAATCCATCCACTCCACCATTTGGCGGCCACAGTTTTCCCTCTAGGAGGCTGAAATTTAGCACGGAGGACGAGTGTGTGGGTGTGAAGGTGTGTGTTTGGGTTCATGCCAATTGGCAACAAGGGGGTGTGGCAGTGAGAGTGGCCTATAACAACAAAAAGGCGCACAACTGTACTAAAATGGATTTTAGTTTGACTTTGTAAAGGAAGCTTGCCTTGTGTCATGTCTCGTTTTACTTCCTGTCTTCGTGTGTTATCCCGCCCTCTTGTGATTTGTTTGCCCGGCCCTGATCTGATCCTCCGGAGGTGTCCCGTTCTTGTGATTAGTTGTCTGTGTGTGTCCCATTGTTCCTTGACGGTTCGTCGTCTTGTTTCTGGTGTGGTCGTGCCTCTTGTGTTTATCCCTGTGTTGATCCTGGTGTTCCATCGGGCCAAACCTGGTTTGTCCTGTTTCCTGTTACCTTGGCCTGCTCCCTCAGTTTTGTATTGTACCAGTGTGTTGTGTTTGGCTTTGTTTATTAAAGCTCGCTTTTTGTTTGCAACCTTGCTGTTGTGTGTACTGCGCTTGGGTCCTCTTTTACACCGCACCGTGTCAACAACTTCTGAAAGGATTCACCGACCACGGCCAAGCTTAATAACTGTAGATTCTGTGGGATGGTAAATGCATTTATATATATCCTCATAAAGGAATACTCACTTTCCATATCCACCTACATGTTTCCAGTTATCTCATTGTCACTTTCACACAGTATGTTCACTGTTCATCTCTGAGACGAAGGACACACTGAGATGTTCTTGGACACTTTATTAGCTTTCACACCGTTGGTCTTACTTTTCTTGATTTTACTTTTTAACTAATAACTTTAGTTGTCATCATCAATCATAAAGTCTTCCTCGTCGTAGAAAGCAGAATCTGGACTGTCTGTTCTGACTCCACTAACCCTCCACATTATTATTTTGTTGTTTGTTTTGTTCATTTCCTTCAGCCATGTTTTTTTCTAGCAGTGCTTTTCTGTTTATCTCTGTCTCCCTGTGTGTCACTGTGTGTCACTCAGTGATACAGGCCTACTGTCAGCACTGACGGACGCAGCCGACTGGCTTTCACCTGCTCTCCAGGCACAGGAATGGATCCACTGTCTCTCTGTTACACACCTGAAACACTGTAACACTAACTGTCCAAACATCTTCTTTCTTTCTTAGATATGATTACTTTGTATGCAGGATGAACAGTGGCACTATGCGGGTGAAACACTGAATCACTTCCATCACTCTATTCACTTGTTCAAAGTTGTCCAGAAAGATCACGATAGCAGCAGATCTAAAGTTTAATCTCACGCCGGTGTCAGTTTGCCGTCGCCTCCTGTAGTCACGCTGACCTAAACAAAGCAAACTGAACAGCAAAGACACACACACAGAGACAAATGATAGAAAGAGATCAACAAGATAAAAAACCTCCCTCCCAGCATGCACTCTGAGAGGGAGACAGAGAGACTGAGCCCACTTCCAAGAGCATCATAGAAAACTAAACCTAATTGAGTGTGAAAGGGGAAAAATGTTGAGCTAAACTGTTGAGAAACTTCTGACAGCGCCTTGTTCAAAACACACCAATATATCACACAGATGAAGACAACAGGATCAAGATGGAGCAGGAGAAAATACACAGAAGTACAGATAAGACATCGGGCACAAACACAAAGTCTTCCGCCCACACCCAGGACATGCACTGGACGTCTCCTCTTGCCTCCGGTTGATCCACATGTTGAGCTGAAAAAATCCCAAGACAGAAGCCTTTCTGTATCCTTGCTAACCTTCACCAGTAAACTGTAACTCCACCGCTTTGAGTGTTTTCAGCACTTCAGCAGCAACCGACAAACTTTAAATACAAAACACAGACACATTTTCTAAGAGCAACATTTAAACACCGATGGACTGGAGATGGTGAGAGCTGAATGTGTTTTATCTTCACGCCACTGAAATGTATCAACACGGCTGTTAAAATACAGCAAAAACATTTGATCTTATGTTCATGTAACAGCTGAGAAACACTTCATGTGTTTCAGTGCAGCGCTGTCTGTCATTGAGCTCTTCAAAGACAATAACCAAATTATATTACAATTAAATTAAACAATTTCGCATATTCGTAACTCCTGCTCCTCCTTGATACTCTTGCCACACACACACACACACACACACACACACACACACACACACACACACACACACACACACACACACACTACAGTCCCTGTCAAAGCTGCTACACCAGTTGAACAGATCACTCAGCAGTATCTACAGCACAACCCTCGACACGCCCATCTCTCTCTGTCTCTCTCTGTCCCTCTTCTTGTCTCTTTCTTTCTGTTTCTTTCTCATGTCATCATGAGCTGAATGGACATCTGAACTCCGGGACTGCACAGAAGAGAGACAGAAGACAGAGAACATTTCACTAAAGTTTGGAGAAGAAGAGCATTTCATCAGGTAGGGATGACTGTAACAGCAGCACGCTGTTGATCAGCCTGTCCTAACCTGCTTGTGTTGTGTAGTCAGAGTACAAACCAAAGTCTTTTATTCTAAATCACAACAGACTTTTAGAATGGGACAAGCGTAGTGTTTGGCAGCTACATACAAAAACCTGGTGTTGGGATGTTTGTCATATTTGAATGATAAAGTCAGTTGAATACAGAATGACAGGAAAGATACTTACCGTATCATCCAGACATGTTTGTGTCGATTACACTTTGAGGTTAACACATTGTATTACCAGTTATGGTCGCAGCTTTTGTTAAAGTTGTAAATTGAAACAAAACAAAATGAAAAGAAAACTAACAGATCATAGTTTGTCGGCTCAAAATATTGTTAGTTGTTTGTTTGACCGATCCATCCCACACTTTACATCCAAGTCTATGATTACAAATGTATTTCTGAAACGTCAAATCCAGGACAAATTACGTTTCCCCCAAAACTTAATTGACAACGGTTGGTGGAACTTTATTTTGTGATGGATCCCTTTGCTTCCTCCTTGTTTAGAGAGGTACTCAGTGATGCAGTATTGTACCTCCATAGTGTTCGGGGGTTGCGAGAGACAGATTGAGGAGAGAATGGTCACAATAGAGATCCTGCCTCGGCCTCTCTTTAGTCCTTAACCGAGTTCATTCTGACATTCTGACACCATCATCATTTCTTTATAATTAGCCACAGAAGACATTATTATGTTTTCAAAGGTCAAGCACTACTAACCACGACTATTAAACCGACTTATGTGTTAAATCAGTGGAGTGCACCATTAAAGCACAGCGGTCCAATTTCGATGATGTGCTCATTGACGATGTTAATCGTTGTGTGGTATTGTCAGCAACCACTGATGTCGATCTGTTTCCCTCTGTGTGTGTTTGTCTTCTGCTTCCCAGGATGGGCTCCAGCCAGAGCAGCGACAAACTCCACTGCAACCGCTACCTGAACGGACAGGGTCCTCCATCACTGGTACAACAAGGTCCTTCACACACACGCACAACAACTCTCTGTCAAGCTTTCCATAATCATCCCACTTCTGGATCGTTTGACTAAAACTGTCCTGCTTACTGTGCAGCTAATGAGGAGGTGAATGGGATTCACAAAGTCCAGACTAGCTGCCAGCCAAAGGGCCAGATGACCTGGGTGATCCTCCACAGAGACCTGCCAGGGTTCCCTGATGACAACACCCTGCAGATGAACTACATATTCCCGGATGGAGTTCAGACAGTAAGCTTTAGCTAACACCAAACTGTAAATCTATTTAAAGTCTGAGTAATAGTGGAGCTACTCTTAACTATGTAGCTAATGATTGTTTGGCTTCGGGTTTGTGTGCACGTGCAGATTAACTGGAATTATGTGTAAATCAGAGCCGAGATGACGGTAGGATTATGTCATGATACAAAGTTTACCATTTTTGGATGATAGAAAACGATGGAGTTGGTGTGCATAGCATTTTATTCTAAATATATAAACACATCACAACCCTTGAGCACAATATACTGTACCAAGGACGGAGCCAAATACAATCACAAACATCCCTGAAATACAGTTTGAAAGTGAATTAAAGAGAAAGAGAAGCAGTCCTTTCAAGTATAATTAGTAAGAAAGACAGTGAAAGAGCTCCGAGCAGGTTTCTATGGGCAGCATTCTTCCAATGAAAGAAGCTGATCGGGTTATTCTGGTTAGCAGAGCTGCAGGAGGACGCAAGCTGCTGAACGAGGAAGCAGTTCAGGCTGTGGGAGGAGAATTGATTGCTATCTGCAAGTGTTGAAACTGCTCTTAACATTTCACATTAAAAAGGTCAAGATAAAGCATTTTTGCATGTATGCATAATGTTTTAATTTAAAAAACTAACGTATGTTTATTATTGCTACTGTTATTGCTCCCAGCTATGGATTTGTATTTCTAGCATTGTCTTCATAACGAGATCGAGTAATGTATCAGTTTTACCTTCATCTATTGAATGTACATCCCTGTAGTAAATAACAGGCAGTGCAGACACTTCTTCTTAACATCCACTCACGCAGAACCGTTTGTGCAAAATAATTGGATATTTGCAGTTGCATGATATAAGCTTTCATTTACAACAATCTTTTTTATCAGTTATTTTACAATGCATATTGGTCTTTTAAAATATACACTACACTAACACGTCAGCATGTACTACATAGCATCCCCTGCATCTTTTCTTGTGTGTTATGTGTTATCCACTGCTGACGGTACAAAGCCTGAAAGCTCGTTTGACGTTCACTTCCTGCAGAAGAACCTCCACTTCTGAACTCTTAAAAGGTTTTTACCTTTGGAGTCCAGTTCTCCACCCTCTTTACATTTCCGAGCATTCTTGACTTAATTCTCTCAACTTTTCTTTTTAATTTCTGCGTGTGCACACGGCCCTGCAGTCTCTTAGTCCTTTTATGGCGATTGGCGGGGGTGTTTATCGACGCTAATTAGGATAAACTGGCACACGCCTCCAAGAACAATGGGATTCATCATTATAATAACACAGTTAGGGACAAATATGCGCTTTAGGAACACGTCTTGAATCTGACGTAGACTTTTCTGAGGAACTTTCTCAAGAACAATCTTCTCACAAAAAGCAAGATATTAGTAAATGTTGGCTAACAACTGCAAAACCATCCTCACGAGGTTCATAACGACCAAAACCATGCTGCAACTGTGTTCAACTGCAGGGATGCATTTGCATTTTTATTGCTGCCAGGACTTGGAGGTGATGTTTATACTTTAAATATTAACTGCAATGCGTTTTATTTGTACTCGATGTAATATCTGCTCCTGAAAACAGAAGTACGACTAACGAGTAAAGCTGGTCTGCTGTTTCCACTAAACAGAACCACTTCTCTTCCTGCAGGAGAAACACCCTCACCCTGGCCAGCCTTATGCAGGGCTGCGGCTCTGTGCTTACCTGCCAGACAGCCGCGAGGGCAGGAAGGTTCTCAAGCTGCTGGACAAGGCCTTCAACATGCAGCTCCTGTTCACTGTTGTCTCCAATAAAGATGGAGAGGACACGATCGCTGCAGCTTCCATCCCACTAAAAACACAAGCAGAAAGACGGGGCGCAGAGTGAGTAAAGATTACAACCACAGGCTTTTATCCTGTTGACCAATATTGTGCAAATACAGTTTGATATGAACTCTACACATTGATGCATGAGCACTTTGGAGAGCTGCAGGTAAGTAGAATAAACCTGTGTCCCTGGAACTAAGTCCCCGGGTGGGAACGTGAATATTCTTTCTGCATCACACAAAAGGTCTGAGAGCCATTGCACTCAATGTAATGAAGTCATCGTGTCTCTGTTGTGCTCCTTTAGTGACGGCTACCCTGATCCTGAATACCTGAAGAATGTGAGAAAGCTACTGAGGGATAAAGGCATTGAATAAAACACAACACACACTGCTGGATGACAGACGCAGATCAAAGTGCAGTTTATGAATGGTCAGATTACCGATGATATAAATAACTCAAGTCAATGTGTTATCTTGAGTGTAGTCTGTGTATTCTTACATTATTGAAGTTCTTATCCTTGAAATATATTTATTATAACATTATTATTATTGTGTAATTAATAAAAAATACTTTTAAAACTGAACATATGGAGTCACGTCGTATTGTTTTTATGGGACAATATAAATGGGTCATTTTGGGTTGAATATTTAATTTAACTACACTCCCTGTAAAGACACATTAGGTTATACAATCTATTTGTTGTTTAAACCTCATCATATATTAAGACAGATGCCAAGTTTCAGGTCTAAATAGGGTGAAAGTATCATGTTTTATTAAATGATTAATTAAATAATACTAAAGTTATGTTTTTCCAGATGTTTGTTTAATAGATATATAATGAAATGAATAGATACATTTAGTTTTATCAGTGTTCAGCTGCAAACTAGTCTTAGATTCTGAGCCGACTGACTTCCTGTTGGCTTTCCACACATGTGAATATAAATACGATATAAAATCATTTCATTATCCGCTTCTTCTAGACTTTCTAAATGTTAGTGGACCAAATTAATCAAATTCTGACAATAAAGAGTTGTTTCGGGGGGTGTGTGATGCTCAGAAGTATGTATTCATGATTTTACAGCCACTCAGTTTCAAATGGGAACGATGCTTTTTGGGCCATTGTTACGTTTTGACAGGGAGTTGCAATACCCGGTGCAGCCATTACGGCAAAATCACTTAGTCCAGCACGGTTCTCTCGGGCTTGCATTGAACTCAGACAGGGGATACCATCTCCCCCCATATACAACTACCTGTAATTAAAGTTCTATACTTAGGTCATGTGGTTACAACTGAACAATCTCATAACAGCTGAGCTAAACTCCAACTAATGACGAGGCCACGAGATGCTTAAAGATAAAAATTAAACATTTACTGTGACACATAACTTGCTTACTTTAGAATGACCTAAACTGTGGTACTAATACGATCGCGTTGGGATTTACTCCGTGACCACGCTGACGTATGCTGGGCAGTCGTTCCTCGTGATTTGATCATAATATTTTGAAATATTTTTCTTCGTTAATCTGAACATTGGTTTCTCCCCACAGACGCCATTAAGACATTAGGGGATAAGAGAAGTACCACAGCCCAACTGTTACAGAGTGGTGGTGGGAAGAGCTCTGCTATTTATTGCTCTTATTTTTCTCTTCTACCTTTATGCCCTACCTAAAGCCTTGCCGCTCCCTTATTGGTCCATATTGCCAAGCGTGAACTTTCCCAGTTTAATGCAGGCCTGATGTTCTCTTCAAACTGAATTACAGCCAGGTCCTTGCACTCACAATAAAGTATAATCTCATTTGGGAGGCCTCTGTCATCCCGGAGCCTCTTAAACCACTTTCTCCTGGACGCTCACACACACACACTCATCTGTCCACCACTGGCAGGTCACACAGTCTGTCAAATCTGTCAACACACACACACACACACACACACACACACACACACACACACACACACACACACACACACACACACACACACACACACACACAAACACACACAAGGATGTAGTATTGTTTGTAGCTCCAGGGGAAGCTGTATACTCAATCCCAGTCTTTTGAGCTGAGGGACGAGGAGGCTCATAATTTTTTATTTGCTATGTCAAGATTGTTCAGTTGTGCAAAAACTATAATCCTTTCCTTTACATATTTCCTTCCAGTCAGCTTTGAAAATATATAACAAGTGCATGGGATTTAAGCCTAAATGTGCAAATTGTGAAGTTCAACCAAAGCAACACGACATAGATGTTTTATGTGTTGGCGTTCTCCTTCCTCCTCTGTCATCACTGTCCTTTTGTTAGTGGTGATGAATGGTCCACAGCAGTGTTTCATTAAGCGCTTTAATTTGGCCCACAATTAGACTCCATCCCTTTTGGAAGACAAAGCAGATCGCGTGGCTGGTAATTACAAGACTTACGATGGTGGATGTCTAAGACGGATGTCATCTAGATATCCATGTTTTCTTCCCAAAGAAAGCCAAAATAAAATGTATCAGACAATTTATAAGAGAGAGAGAAATAAGTAGATGGATAGAAAGGAATTCAAAGACACTTAAAAACAACAACTAAGACATTAAATATAAACGGTAAAACCAAGACCTCTGCGTTTTTAATATCTAGAAATCTTTGGAATAAGATGGCCAGCAAAAGCCTGTGGATCTTTAGAGAGGCAGTCTTTCAAAGAGTCACCATGATGCTTCCTTTACATTTATCCTCTCACCCTTTATCTCTCAATAAGCAGCTCTTCCTACCCTGCCCACTCACTCATCACAATGCTATCAGAGCAGAGGCCACAGCCAGACAGTCACCTTCCCCTGTGCTCTCACGTTATCTCTTCACAGACTCAACAATGACCTATGTAGACGTATTGTACAGTGAGGTTAATCCCAGTCATGCTAAGTGGAATTGTATGTGTGTGTGTGTGTGTGTGTGTGTGTGTGTGTGTGTGTGTGTGTGTGTGTGTGTGTGTGTGTGGCTATTTGCACAGGCTTCCAGGACTCTACCAGATCTTCTGTTATGTGATAGTATCTTCACCCTTCTTTCCTTTTTTCTGCTCAGGAATTCTCCCCGCCGAAGATGGAGATGTGCGATAGCATATACATGAGAATGTCCTAATGTTTGTACTCTCCGTCGCCTTGCTCGCTATTCAGAGAGAAGTGAAGGAGTTTTAGAATGCTGATTCCCTCCGGACACAACCATTCATCCTGGGCCAAGGAGCTGCATTTGGTCTTTGTGGATTTTACGGCCGGAGATGGAGGCCTTTTACCGTCTGAAAAAGAATTCATGAATCTGAATGTGGTTAAGAGTGAGTGAATGTCACAGATTTTATGTCAAAGGTGCTGATATAAAAGCGTCTTACTGCTTACTTGCAAATGCATCCAGCAAACTTACGAATGCATAAAAAAGAGACTTTATGCCTTAGTCAGGGTTGTATAGTCAATACTTTTGTCAAATATTATTAAATATATTAAACATAGGTTTTGGGATTAGTTGGTAATATAGGATCCATTTTTTTCCCTTTAATTATTTGGTACAGGAGAAATTATTTGTTATCACGTATAGGAGAATTAGTTTGCGGCTATACCAGCTACCGACAGTCGAGAAAATATACTGCGTGCCTTTGGTGGTCCTCTTTCATCACGAACCGTACACTGCATTGGTTTCAGTTTATTTAAGTTTCACAATTAAATATAGAGAGAAACTAAATCAATATACTTCAGGGATGTCCATCACAGTGTGGACACAGTACTTCCTCCTCCCCTCTTTCTCTCTCTGGTGTCTTCCCTCTGACAGACTCATATCAGATCAGGTCTGCTTTCTTGATGTTCGGTAACCAATCAATAGCACAAAGGGCCACCACGAGACCTTTTCAGACATGGAATACGTAACAATGCTGACTTCCTCAAGCAGTTAAAGTGATTTTATGGTCATGGGTTTCTTTCACTTTAATATTTCTTACGGCTTTATTCAGACATGAAAAGCTCCTGAAGTTTACAGATGACACCACCCTTTATTGGGCTCATTCGCCTGGTAGTGCAGATGGAACCACGTAGAGCTCAACGCTCTAAAGAGAGTGGAAACGGTTGTGGATTCCAAGAACAACTGAGCCCCAAGCGACCTCGTGTGACTCCCCAATCACCACCCAGGACCTTGAGTGGTAGCTAAACATCAGCTCTTTCACCCAGAAAGCACAACAGTAGATGTACTTCCTTTGGCAACCTGGCAAAGTCAATGATGGTGCATCCTCATCTCCCCCCTCACCATCGTGTACGCTGCTGCAGCATATCATTCGCTCTGCTGAGAAGGTAATTGGCTGCAATCTGCTATCCTGCCAGGACCATGACGCGAGCAGGAAAGAATATATGGCCGACCCTAGCCACCCCAAACACTTTTTGAACACTCCCCTCTGGCAAAAGGCTTGTATACATAGTGTTGCCTAGTTCGAGATGATGATATAACATTTTATGCAATTATTTCAGAAGGTAAGGTGATACCCCGATGATATCATGCTCTCTCCTAAGGTACAGTGATCACGGCCCACTGCTTATTGGTGACTTTTCATCAGACCAATTGGGTATGTACCATGTTAGGATACGTTCCTTTAAAGTTGAAGGTCTTTAGGACCCCCTGATAGAGTGGTAAAGGCCAAGATGTCTGTTGGTGTGGTCAGGTAGTTCCCGAAGGTGCTCGCCCTCTCCACAAGTGTTCTGTTGATTCTCAAGGGTGTGTAGTTCCTCTGCTGCTTCACCCCCTTGTACGTGTCCAGGAAGTACAGCAGGAGGCTGAATATGCAACAATTTTACAAGGATAGTTCCTGAAGATTAATAAATGGAATTAAGTTAGATTGACAGATGTATGTCAACATTTAATTAATTGTTCTGTGAGCCTAAACGTGTGTTCCAAATGTTGACAGCCAACACTGAACAACATTGGTGGTTACAGTTCCTTACTGTAGAGCTTTGAGTTTTGATCTGCTTTGCCTCTAACATTGTATTCACCTGAGGGTTGGTTCTCCACCTTGGCCTTGAACTTACGCCTCAGGGTTTGTGTCTGTTGTCTGGATCTTGTTGTAGATGGATGGGTGGTCATGCTCTGCCTCTAAACAGCACTCCTCCGCCCTCCCATTCAGTGATTAATGGTCTTTTAGTTGACAAATCACCCCTGAGAAGGGGGTAAGCTAGACAGACAATGGCTGCTAGACAATCAATGCCACAAGGTTTCTCTTTCACCCCTTTGAGTCAGAGCTGTCTTTTTTCAGAGCCCAGTTGTTTCACTTTCATTCATTTTCATTTTGAATATGTGACGTTTATAAGTCAAACAACCTCGTCCTTGTTTCAATGAGGACAATTGAAGCCAGCATGAGGTTCTAAGTAAAGACTTGTTTCACAGTGGATAGAAGTGCCACAGATTCAGTTATGTTATGTTATGTTATGGCTGCATCATCCGCCACATACTCTCACGTCAGAGTTTAACATGTTATTAGTTGAAGCAACTTTCAAGAGGGTATACTAACTGTCTCAAGGGTCGAGGGTAAGCCTCAAGAAAATGTTTTTACAGCAATTAAATCTCCCCAAAGATCACATAATCAAACGTGTACGCAAGATCAGCTAAATTATTATTTATTATACAATTTATTATTACATTCTATCGTTTTATCAATTCAAAACAACAACATTGGCGTCATACTCCTCTGTAATGTAACATTTCATTTATGTAGGATTATTTTCTTTTACGTTTCATTTGACCTTTTCATGTTGGATAATAAACTTTTAATAATGTACAATGTTAATTATGTTTCACTGTGATGAACCATAAGAGAATTCTTCAATAATGGACACACACACACACACACACACACACACACACACACAGCGGCATAAAGGTCAAACCCTGGAGAAGATTAGTTCCTCCATATTGAATTATAAATGCGATCATCTTCTCTGTGAGGACGTTTTTCAGGTTAAACAAACGGTGAGCAGATTAGTCTGAAACCACCAAAACCAATGACCAGCATGATGTCATTCTTGACACCTCTCAGTTTAGCACAACACAACTGGGTCCGGGCAGTGTCACATCACAAGGGGGTGCATATGCATCAGTGTCACAGAGATAAACAACTCACCTGTCATAAGTTATCTATTAAACAGATTGCAAATTGAGCGTGCAATTATGCTCCAGAGATCAAAACTTGCATGGAACAGCTCAAAGACGTGATGTTGATGACCTGCACAATTATAATTGCGTGTAGAGGCCCATGTGACAGATGAGCACGGCATCACAATCTGGTGAAGTCTGGTGACCAGTGAGGTCACGACCTCCAGGTCTCTCACCAGTTACAGCTGACAGGAGGGACGGATGTGAGTTGCGAGTGCTGATTCCACCGTTGGTGTAAAAAAAATATGTCGCTGCGGAAACATTTCTTGCACAGAGTTCACATTTTCAGTTATTTAATGCGTTTCTGTTATATTCAATAGAAATATTCCAACCAACACATTTCCATCACCTCATGCTCCCTTCTCTTGTCTCTCAAATAACCCGGCCAAATTACCAGGCACTTCGTCCAACTGCCAATGTGTCAGTTTGCATGTGATGTCATCACGCAGACAGTTTCGGGGGAAGGGAACTCTAAACTACAGTGAAAGAAAATATGAAACCATTTCTATCAAACTATTTTGTATTTCAAATACATTTATCAGAAACACTGCCCATGCCTGCCTCCAAAGGGGAAATTAATCCCAAGCTGCTTGTTAACTAAAGACTCCTCATCATGATCTGAAATGCAGACTTAATAAAGTAAAATGTTACGTCTTCGGACCCTTTATCTTCTACTAATTGCGTGTTTCACACACACACAAAGGCGCCAGACACCAGGACATTCTGTGCAGTATCTATGATTGCCAGGGATCCATTTGCTTCCTGAATAAATGTCACTGTGCTGGGATTTGAGGAGCCAAGGTGAGTGATTTCAAGGAGAGGAAAGAGGAGGGGATATAATGGATGACGTGGCACTCGAGCCCAATTCCCTCCACTTACTTTATAAGAAAAGTATTTTGCCTCAGCACTAATGGTTGAAAGATATTTACCCTTTCTCTTCTGCCTAGTGGAGCGGCAGTGAGAAGAGAGACTCGAATACAGAAGGAAACATTTAGAGGATATATTGCGTCTTTAAAATGATATAGGTTGCACATTTTGGTCAGAAAACCTCAGTTCCTTGTGGCTTACTCGCTCATATCTTTCCCTTCTCTTTCATTTGTGTCTTTTGTCTCTTCCACGCATTTGCTTCTCTTTTCTCCTCTTCCTTTCATGGCTTCTCTCTATCTGCACATTCTGGTCTCTGGGCTCCAATAAATGTCACCCTGCATCATTCACCCTGACCGGCGGCCAATTCCAGCCAGACGACTCAGATATGGCTTGTAAGAGGCAATCCATCCTACCTAGACCCTCACTGTTTTCATCATGGTCTCTCTACCACTGCATTCCCTCCTTCTTTCCTCTCTTTTTATATATCTCTTGGCTCTCTATGTCTCTCCCTTACACTAGCTAATTACCACATCATTCTTTCAGTTCTGCCTGTTTAAGTGTCAGTTCTCCATAGCTTGCATTTAAAGCAGTGGTGTCCCTTTCTAAGCATTGTCTGGGGGGGGTTCACTCTGGCAGGATGTGGGGGTAAAGGTAATATTTCTAGCATGTGTGAGAGACTTAATGAATGAATCACCGGGTGAGGTGGAAGAGATACTCCTGGTGCTTTGGGGGTGATGGTTACGGAAAGAATGAAGATGCCTTTGTCTTTGAAATTGCCTTTCATACATCAGCGTCTATCATTAGGTTGGTTGATACTTTGCTCTGTTGACAACTATACGATAAGAGTAAATGTCTAATGTTAGCGGCCCCTTGAGGCTGCAATGTTTATTACATTCAACCATGCGGCAGGATGACGGACTAAATAAAGAAAAACCAATGGGGCTTCTGCCGTTTGATAGTTAGATCATCGTGCACAGTGGATTTGGCTGGAAACAAACCTGCACATTCTCGATCCTCCACGTACCTGCTTTGATACATCCATCACCATTTTCTTTAGATTCTTTAAGTTGTTGGATTGTTGGATGGTTTGTGGTAAGGACGTGTCTGGATGTTTTGAAAAGGTCGTCGATCTGGAATGTGTCTAAGTCTCATGTCAAGGAAGGACTCTCATTATTCATTTCACCTCTTGGCTCACAGATGTTGTGCCAAGTGTGAACACATTCTTTAAGGCAGGGGTGTCAAACATGCGGCCGGGGGCCAAAACCTGGGCCGCCAGAGGGTCCAATCTGGCCCGCGGGATGACTTTGCAAAGGGTACTTCTACTTTCTTGCACTAAAACGAAGGTTTTTGTTATTTACAGGTTATTATGCTGTGATGTTACTGGTCCGGCCCAATTGAGATCAAATTGTGCTGCATGTGGCCGCTGAACTAAAATGAGTTTGACACCCCTGCTTTAAGGCATCTTTTCTGTATCCAATAAATGCTCTCTAAATAAACCAGACTTTTTAATTTTGTCGGGAATTCGTATATTCCAAGCAAGTTACTGGCCACCTTATGCCTGACCTGTTAAAGAGTGTTGTACATGTGTTATGCCAGCGGAGGGAGGGAAATTGTAATTAGTGAATAGTAAAGAAAACTTTTTTTTTAATTGACGCCATTTTTGTATTATATGGTGGATATATTCTCAGCAAAAAAACAAAACACTCCCTTATAAGTGCCAAATAGTACCCAATGTATTAAAACTCAAGACCTTTGTACAAATCATTTTGATTGTTATCTTTAGCAATTCAAGGATGACCAAACATGATTATGGTCAACTAAGTATGAATAGCACCAAGGCCAATGGGAGAACACACAGCACTCCTCCCCAAAGGATTTGCAATTCTTACGTCAGATGTTTAGTCAACAAACTATATTAATCATTGGCAGTCTAGATGAGCAATATGTCTGTGTCCCTGGTGTCAATGCAATATTTAGCCATTGCAATGATTTATCATCTACAGAGAACAGTAAAGGTTATTCAACACGATGCTGTGTGTGAATCTGTGCACTGCCGATCAGTCCGGTCCTCTCAGGCATCTTAGTTGTTTTAAAACAGGTTCAACAATGCATAAAGAACACAATATAAAAGGTATTCTGTACCTGGGAAACAACTATGCAACAGAAACTAAACAACTTCTTCATGTTTAGTTCATGCAAATCATGCTCAGCCACACACACAGAGCTACAGATCCACGAGAAGCCATGTAGAGATACCACTTTATATCTGTACCGTATCCGTTCGCCCTGCGATAGACTGGAGACCTGTGCAGGGTAGACTCATGGATTTACACTTTGTGTAATTCCACCAAGAAGAGGCTTGTTAGTGTAGCAAACTGATCTGGACCTTTCTAAGTCTTTGTTACCCAGTTTAACAGATCATTACTCTGGACTATCCAGTTACCATTTCTTTTTAATACTCTATTGGCATGTACCCACGTTAATCTCAGGCCAAAGCATTCATCTCACCATCCAGGCCTCAGATCTGCTCTGACACATCTGCTGTCAGTCACTGGAAGCTGAGACCTGCACGGCTCATGTTACACGTCTTTCAGAAATAAAGGATGACTCACTCAGTCAGAAACAATAACTTTTCTTTGCTGGACCATTCAGCATTTTATAAGATATACTTATTCTTTTGTTTTACAAGAAATGCAGTAATAAACACAGAATAACCTGAAATAGCTATTTAAATGGGAAAATACATACAAAAGTCAGTGAAAGATTAAATCTAATACTATGATGTGATGGTTTGACTCGTTAATGGACAGTAAGGACCCGACCAATATGATCAAATGTGAGCGCTGCTTATTGCATCTTTTCAAAGCACCATTTAGATCCATATAACCCACTCGGGTGCCCAGTCACCTTCCTGTCTGCTCCCCCTTTTCTCAAACTGTCAACCCGTTGACAGGAGCCGGCCATGTTGGATGAGCAAAGTATCCAGCTGTGACAACCATTTATGTGTGATTAATGGGCAAGCCATCGCCCAGTGTGGGTGACTAGAGGTCAAAGTGACATCAAAACCTATGTAAATCACAGCAATTTGTCCATGACCATGAACCGTCTATTTCCTGATGGATATCCAGGGATTCTGATTGCCGATATGGTCAAGTTTGCATTTAATTTTTTTTTTACAAAAGGATTATTTGTGTGTAGAATCAACTGTTCAAGCACAAAACAAATCCTGGTTGATTGCTCACTGTTACATCCACACGGTGTAGCTAGGGGAAGAGGGGGACAATAACACAACAACCAATGATTGAGCGAGTCAGAGTGAACGTGTATAATTGTTTATTTGTTGAAATGAAACTGGTTCCAATGAACTCTCAAAAGTAAGGGTGAGGAAGGGACCAAATGGTTGAGGCAAACAAAAGAAATAAATATAACAAAAGCCTTCACTAACTGATCTAACAACAAGTGTAAAACACATACAGAGGTGACAACAACCTGCTAAACTAGTGTTTCTAACAAAGAAGTCTCTACGTGGATGAAACATCTACAGGGTACGCCAATTTACCTAAATCCACAACCTCACACGTTAACACAAACATAGAATTGTATATCATTTGCTTGGTCAAGGACGTCAGCAGTAGACCCCGACGCAGGCTGACAAGAGGCCAGCTCTTCCTGGTCCTCCTTTATTGAAGGCCCTTCCTCCTGATAGGCCAGCCAATCAGGTAATCAACACCTAATTAGAGCACAGGTGAGAGAAGAGGGGGAGGAGAGAGAAAAACACAACCTGCCTGGCACGTAACACCTGCAATGTACGGCTATAATAATGATTCAAATAAGTGAAGTGTGAATAAACACTTTCTTACCTCGTTTTTTTTGGGTCGTTTTTCCCCCTCACTACTCCCAGCAGCTGCAGGAGGCCGACATGTACACTAAATAAGCTTTGATAAACTGTACACGGTTAAACCCTCCTGCACAAACAGTTGCACAGACTGAAGCTAACAAGCTAAGAAACACAGCTAACAAGCGTGCTAGAGTTCGCTCACAATGAATGCCAGAAACTTGTTGTATTGTCGACGTCTTTTGTCAGCAGTAAGTTTTAATAAATAGGTGATGAGGGACTGACAGTGGCAATTATTTTAATTTAAACTCTCACTCCTCAGAGTTCCTGGTAGGATATGGCTGATTTGGCTATTGAAAGACTCAGAAAAACTGAGAAATGTAAAAGAAATGTGATTTTGGAAGCAAATTGCAATTATCCTGTTAAAAGTGACGTTTTCCCCCAATGCTTAAAAGTTACACACACAAAACAAACACATTCAACCAAACAAGTCCAGCAGACTTCCACTCCTGAAGTTATTCCATGTGATTGCATTTGTTAAGTACAATACAACGAATAAGAAATCAAAGCTCGAGGATTGTTCGGTTATGTTTTTAGTTGTCTTTCTGCACTCGTACATGCTCAGCCCATCTCAAGCACACAACACACACAGACACGCGCACGCACCACCACACACCACACACACACACACACACACACACACACACACACACACACACACACACACACACACACACACACACACACACACACACACACACACACACACACACACACTTGCAGAGACTAACCACATATGCACACACACTGCCTGATTATTATGGTTCAGTCGCCTCCTCCCTCCACTCACTTCCACACCCTCTGAACATTGTTTGTCAAAGCCCCGCCTCAAATCCAACCCTCTTCCATGTGAAAGGGAATTACAATAATTTGTCATTGTTCTGCTGCGTGGCCCGGGCGGGAGCAGAGGGTACGAGGAGGCAATCAAACAGGAGGAGGGACTTTGGAAAGAGAACAAGTCAAGGATTTTTGATTCATCGCTTTGTCTCAACAACAGAGATTAATATTTGAATGTAATTATTACTTCCCTGGCTATTACTGAGCATACGAAATTAAATCATCTGTGTAAGAGAGAGATTGAGTAAAACACAGGTATTTCATCAAAGCTTCAACAGAACTGGAGGAGGTGGTATCACTTACTTGCCAAATGAAAGAATGATTGGATATGTTGAGCGGGCGAGGATAAGGAGGTACCGAGAATCCTAATGAGGACAAATGTCATTATCTTGAGCAGGTGCTCTGCCTGTGATTCATTTGGCCACTCTGCTATCATTTGGCGAACATCAAATGAGGCGTAAAGTAATAGCAAAGTGGGAGATTGTTTTGTGTGATTGAATTGGATTTTATACAATCACTTCAATCACTTTCCAAAGCTCAAAACAAATCCAAATGATGAGAAAGTGAAGATGTGTCAGTTGATCGTTCTCACAAATATCTTTTAATTTGTGGAGCAATGGACATTGTTAAAAAACACTCCGTTTGTCTTCGCGTACACGTGATAGTTAAGGACACTGAATGTGATTATATTGAGGTTAAGTATAGTAAGATCTCTATACATTAGCATTTAGTGTCCATGTTGTTTGTTGTTAGTTACAAACCATCTCTAAATGTGACGTCCCAATAACTCACATCCTTAATCTTTAATCACATATCGTTGGATGGTTTTATTGTTTGTTTTTATTAATGGACAGAATTAATCCCAGAGACGAGTCTGCTCCAGTGTTTCCTGACTGAATCAACACATACCCTATTCAGTATTGGATTTTGTGATACTTTACTCTTCCCATAGTGTCACTATGTCAGTAAGCAGTTTGTGGAAAGAGCCTCTCGCTGTCTGATTTTCTTCATACATCTATAGTCCGTGTCCTTGTGGGGAAGGCAGCTACTGAATTGACACTGGAAAGGGTCATTGCTTCCTGTCTCATTAAAGCAACAAGGAGAAGCGGCTCTAGTGATTTCTACACAAACGATCAAACACAAGGTGCATCAAGCTACTGTAACGTTCATCTGCTCCCTGACCAGTTCAACCACTCGATGATCTGTGTGGACCAAACAGAATCGATCTGTGTGGTTGAGCGACTGGTGAGACGCTGAGGACAGTTAAAACTTCTTGAATACGATTCATCAGTTTATGTTGGGTTATGGATAATTGTTAGCTGAACTATTGTTGTTGTTGGTAAACTGCTACAGTGGAGAAGTTCTTCTTCTGGTATTACCGCACAGCTCCAGGTATTGTTACGTTCACCCCCATCTTTTGGACTGGAGTTCTAACCCGGATTTGCATCTAGCCATGAAAAAAAAAGACGAAGATGAAGATGAAACCCTTTCCACTCGGCCCTGTTCCCCAAACAGCATTGTGATTGACAAGTTGCTACCACAGTGTTGTCTGGTTTGGGTGTTGTCCATGTTTGTTTTTCCACCCTCCCCCTCGCGTCACTTCTGGTTCCAAAAAAGCCAAGATGGCGACGGCCAAAATGCCAAACTGGAGGCTTCAAACAGTTGTGCACAAACCAATATATACAGTCTGTGGAGCCCACCCATCTTCAAACTCAACCTCAACTACACACCTGTAAAATTTTGTGACTGCCAAATGAGGCCAGGGACGTAACGTAGGGGGGGTTAGGGTTAAGGTTAGGGTTAACCCTTCGCATCTTTTGATCTCAACTACGCATCTGCAGCAGGGAAGCATAACTTGAAGTGGCTTCAGGCAGAACCTCTGCTAATTTGACAGACCTATAATAATATAAGGCAGGACATAAACCCTGGATGCTACTGGTAAAGGAAAACGTTTTATACGATCATTCATATTCTAGTCCCATTTCACTGCTGCTTATGAACGTCACTCTACATCCTCCACTGACACTAAAAGCTGTCACTGAGCATAAATCACTGATGCAGAAAAGTTGCATATGAAACTAATTCATAGGAGACAGCCCTTCATCAAACTGTCACAGCATGTATGTACTAGTGGAATGTGTACACATGCATACAAAATCAAATGTTTCCAAACAGAACAAAGTGATATAAGAGCATTGAGACATCTCAGTGTCCAGTATAGCACTACTGTCATCCAGGAACACACGCAAAATAATGGCATCCACAGCGCTACTGTGAACGCAGTGAACACTGGGTCAAAGTGGAGCTTCTTCCCTCTCTTCCTGCCCTCCTCGGCTGAGCTCATGTTCTGTCAGGATTAATGAGCTGGTTGAGGGTTGAGTGATGGATCAGAGCAGTGCTGCAGGGAGCCTGTTGGATCCAGCTCAGCTGCTTAACAGCCACTAAAGGACTCCTGAATAATGAACACACATTCAACTTTACAATAATGTTTTATTTATGATGACTGAACACACAGTAAGTCCACACTTTCAGAAGAACGCTTTCTTTTTGAAAAGAAAAAGCATCGTTTGACTCATCAGTTGCTTCTCTTGTGTTAGCGTAACTTCCACGCAGTTGGTATTGTAAGTGTTGCAAATGTAATGCTGGAGCATTGGTCATTTTGCACGATACATTAAGACCGAACGTGTGGAAACAGTGGTCCACCCGCAGCAGATTTAGGACCGACTACAGTCCCAGCTTGGTGGTACTGTGTGCTAGCTCTATTGTTGCTTACCTGTCCAACACGGTCTTACCTCAAAGGCCACCTCCACCTTTTTAATGCTACATCAATGTTTGGGTTTTGGGAAAACAAATATGACTTTGATTCATTGGCTCTGGTTTCCTACGCAGAGCAATGGCGCTGTGGTTCATGGGTATCATTACATCATTGTAAGTCACTTTTGTCTAAATCAAGAGCATTTAAATCATGTAAGAGTGAGAACCAGCGGCGCAGCAAACAAACAAACATCCCTGTTGTGATGATGTCTACAAAACATGATTGCTTAAATATAGGAATTTGGATTTGGATCTTTGTGTTTGCTTGTGTACAGTTGTTGGGGCCTCCTCTGTGTTTGTGTGTTTCCTGCTCCTTCAACCAGCCACTATTCTTGTCTTCCCATATCAAACAAGTCAATGTCTATTCACTGTTCCAGGGCTGATTTATGGCCTGCTATTGTTGTTCCTCCCTGATATTGTTGAATACTGCACACTGTGATTGCCTCTTCAGACCCCTTGCCACTCCGTACCCTGTACTGTCACCGCGGGGCCCCCCTGAGGACCTTACATACACTCTAATTGGTTTGGGAAGGATTTGGCAGCCTTTGAACTAAAGAGAGACAGAGAGGGAAGTGGAGAGTGAGGCAGAGAGACGGAAAGACAGAGAAAGAGCAAGAAAAAGGGGAGAGGTGGAGAAAGTCTTTGTGTGGATGGGTGTGTATCATCGGTTCTCTGTCCTCATTCAAACAAACACAACAACACAAACACATGCAGGGATAACACTGACATTAAAACAGTATGCATTTTACTCTTGAATAAACAATATTGACATGCGCAGTAATGCCGGTCGCATGCAAAGTATCCCTCAAATTGGACAGATCGGGGTGGAGTGAAATGCATTCACATGCGGACTCAGAAGGGGCAGATAAAACGTGTCAGCCAGACAGAAAACTGTCAATTAAAAATGATCTCTGAAAGCCCAAGCTATTTTGAAGTCAGACCTACTACTGCCCTCTCTCAATGCAAGTCTGACGAGCAGAGTTAGTTATGAGACACGGCTCTCTGCGTTATCTTAGGAACCTTTTAAAGCAGAAGAACAGCACATTATAGGACAATTAGTCCAATACAGTTACATGAATGTCTTTAGCAGCATGCAGAGATTTCACAGACGGGGGCGCCAACAGACGTGTTGAGGGATGAGGCTGCTTAAACGCCACACAGTCATGCTCGCTCTGGGTGTGTCTCAGACACTTCCCTACTCCACTGAGCAGTGAACTGACCATTTCCTGAATGATCCAGTACCAGAATTATACTGGATGTCTGGCTTCCGAGAGAATTTCCAGAATGCAGTGAGACTCTTTGGAAGAGTCAGTCAGCACTGTGAGCACTTTTGCTTCACTTCACCTGCCAGTCAGTTGCTCAGCCCTGAGAAAAGAGACACCAAAGTCCACGTGCTCCAGCCACAACGTGAGGGGAGGGGGGGGGGGGGGGGACAGGTCTTAGTGATGGATGGCAAAGCCCAGCTGAGCATATTGCTCCCTTAATAAAAGCTGCCCTGCAATCCACACGCAGCTAAGGGTGTATTTTCTCTTGGTGGCTCCCTCCGCCCTCCTCACTCTACCATCATTTTTAAGAGCGAAAACTGGTTTAGGTGTCAGAAAGAATGATGCCCCTCGTCAGGCTGTGACTCACCTCTGAGCGGTATCCACAGCTATATTCACACCAAGTGGCTCTCTGTTGGTGCGATGCTGTTTTCTTTTTTCGCTTTTGTTTTTACCAAGGGCCCAGAACAAACAAGAAAGACAGAAGACATCATCAAACTTTCACCCGGTGACTTCAGACCCAAAATGATGTTTCAGTCTTTATTTGGCCGTTAGACAGACACGAGCCACAGGACAGCCTTGAACATAATCCATGGTGAATTGTCATGAGCCAGGAAGATTGATAAGCATTTAGAAACATGGAAGCTGGGCTCTGCTCTCTGTACGTGGAGTGTTAGCTTCATTTGATTGTTAGTGATGTGGCACAGCAATAAGCAAACAAATGACTGCTTCCCTTATATATGGAATAGTTTAATTATCAACATTTATTTAACATAATAAAAGTAAAATGCAGCAACAAAACACGGTAAAATTGGGTACACAGTAAAATAAAAGTAGTACGTGTAAGAAAAGACCAATACAGATTTAGTTTGCAAGATTATAAACAAAAGAGATGAATTCAAAAAGTCATAAAAGTAACGGCACATACGTCTGTTAAACTAGATTACATGTACCTGCTGCATGAGCATACACTGCCTACACTTGATTACGATTAGTTATATCTGAGTCAATTTGATAAGTAAGAGATTATTCTATAAGAAAGAAAGAAAATAAGAAAATGAAAACTTGTAAATTGTAAGAGATCACTCCTGATAAACTGTGACGGTGTCGTCCTACATGTGCAGTCAGTACAGCGTGCAGTTCGCAGAGGAGCGTTGGGTACACAGGAAGTCACTGGTGACCTCTTTATAACCTCTGGCTTCAGTCAGACCACTTCCTGTTCAACAAATGACAAGAGAAACAGGTATGAGGAGCATCGTTCCCCGACTGAAGGTTAATAGTGTGATGTGGAATATGCTGGCCGATGCTCGGCCTCACCTTCTATGAGGTTGTAGAGGTTGCAGTAGTTGATGCCGTGGTCTTTGATGGCGTACCAGGTCTCAGAGATGGACATGGCCTACGGACAGAGTTACTGCGTGTGTTAAATAACAGACAATGCTGCTATGAAAGGAAACACTTTGAGGTTGACGAGGATGTGACGAGAGAGAAGAGAGTGAAAACCTACTGAAACGTGACAGCAAGTGAAGAAGTGAAAGGGGACCAGCCGGAAGTTGATGTCGTCCACATACCTCCTGAAGGGCGTGGTGTGTTTGGCTGCTATAAAGTGAACAGAGGCAGACTGCAGCTGCAGAGACAACACACCAAAAACATCATTCATTATTTAATTCATCCATTTATTGTATTGGTTTTATTGATCAAACACAGAGATCATATTAAGTGTTGTATCCCATCACAATAAGTATTCAGCTGTAGACACAAATGATGACAATAAACCATTTCAATATATCATACTAATAATTGCAGACTATTGCTGAAGAACCAGAATGGAAAGAAATAATCTGATTATAGAGTTGAATACAAATAATAAAACAACACTTAGTAGTAATGTTAGTGAGAAGTTTAAAATGATCAAAGTATTGGATCTCCAACTCCCACACACTGGACCGAGCTGCTGCCGGCCGGGGTTTAGGTGGACTGCGCTGGGGAAAGGTTTGGTGAGGGTTGGGATGCCCACCAGCACTACTACCTATATGAGGTAGCTGGTGGAGCTAGTAGACTAGAATGAACAGAAGGATAATATTTAGCATCATATAAGGAAATAGAATTTCTTTAGTGTAACAAACACATTTGCATCTAATCAAATTAGCACACAGTAATTGCTCCACAGACAATCTGATTGAATGAACTGCGTTTGACTTTGGTAAACACACTCTGAAGAAGACAACAAGACAAAGCTCAGTCGTTATGCAACTTTCTTCAGGTGTACCTGGCACCGCATTAACGGGCTGTTTGGTGTTGATTGGGTGGCACGGTGCAGTTTTGGTGCTTATTCTTCAGCCCTGCTCTGACCAGCTCTTTTCACACACACACACACACACACCTCTCAAAAATCACAAAGCACCTTCCCTTTGTGTCGTTGTTCCCTATTCAGCAATTCATATGGCAACTAACAGCTCTAAGACCCTGCAGCGAGGTTCCATTCAGGACATCTACAGAAACCAAATGCATTTGCACGCCCATTAACATTATCAAAGACTCCTCACACCCCTCCAATGGGCTGTTCCACCCACCTCCATCTGGAAGAGGTTTCAGCAGAAACTAGTCCGGAAACCACAAGACTGTCAGCTTTGTCCCACAGGCTGGTGGGTCACTGAACTCTTCACTCCCACCTGCCGAGCACTGCTGATCCATACAAAGGTCTAACAACAACGTCTTGGATCGTCAATAACCGTTAGATCCGCACCAATCCTGCCCCCGTGTTGGGAGATTTAATGTATTTACCGATGCTGTGCCATGGGTGCATAAAAGGTCACGCACTGCCCTTCTCCCAAATCAGAGACTTTAGTGAAACACATGCATCATTCCTGCTACTGTGTGATGACAACCTGTGTTGACTCAACTACACAGAAACGAAGTTTGTGGGAAACTCATTCATTAAAAAGGACATTTCTACGGAACTGGCAGGAAAATAGATCCGATCTTTTATTTAGGCCATTTCAGCGAGTTATTGCAAATGATCCTTTGGTGACCATAGCAGTAGAGTGGTGGGAGGAGAGAAGCTCACCCACTAACATTGTTGGCGGTCCAATCCTGCTGTCCACATATGGAAGTGTCCTTAGGCAAGACACAGAACCCCAAAGTGCTGATTGATGGTCAGACCAGCCACTTGCATGGTGTGTGTGATAAGGTGAATGACGCAAATTGTGAAGCCCTTTGGATAAAAGCACCATTTAAAGGTCTGTACCAAATTTCACAGCAATCCAATTCAGGAGAAATAACCCAAAAAAGTCAACCTGCTGATGTCATGAGACGTCATAGGATCATCAAAGGGACCAACGTTGTGGACCAACTCATAGACCGATATATCTATAGTAGTAAAAAACATTTCTTTAATTCAATTAGTCAGCGGTCCATCAGTCAACTGGATTAAAGTCTGTGACAGTTCAATGAAGTGAGAGGGGCACACACACACACACACACACACACACACACACACACACACACACACACACACACACACACACACACACACACACACCTTGTATAGGCACCTCTGTCCTCCCATGGTGCAGCCAGCCATGGTTCTCCATTTCTGTATCTGTGAGACTAAGGACTCAGAAACCTTTTGGCACGGAGTCCCAAAGTACCTGCATGAGAAACACAAGCAGCGTCTCTGAGTGTGTGTGTGTGTGTGTGTGTGTGTGTGTGTGTGTGTGTAGGTCCATGCGAGCCCTCCAGTGGTCTTCAGAAACAGCTGAAGTTGTTATTGCAAACAGAATAGTGCCATCTGGTGGATAATAGCTGTAAGTGCAGATTTCATTTTAACTGCATGACATCTTTCTGTTGTCTTTACTATGAAGCCTTTGAAAGTCTGACTTAACATTAACGCTTATATTAAAGCATTATTTTAATGACAGCAGTACGTTTTTTTTGTGCTAAACATAATTTTGCCATAGTTTTTATTGAACTCAAAACATAAAATAAAGATTAAATGATGAGAAAAAGAAGAAAAGCTGCACAATTATATCACCTCACATAGAAGTGAGGCCTGTTTTTCTTTCTACTTGTAAAATGTCATGTAAAGATGGCCAGAGCCAATTAAAAAGTGTGTGAAAGTGAGACCAACGCTCTTTGTAACGAGGAACACTATCCGAGTCCATGTTCAGGGCTGATGCTCAGCTGAAGCATCTCAGGGGTCTGCTCTGGGGTTTGACCGGCGGGTTGAGTTGATTAGAGATAATGAGATGATCATAATAAGATGAGAAGATGATCACATGTTCTCTCACAACATATTATCCCAAATACATACAGTTGTTTTGACTCGAAACACAAGAAGTTGATATAGAAAGAATGTGTTAAATATAATAATGTCTGATACAATAACACGTCCTTACTTAGGGAAGTTCAGAATGTTCTGTTTATGTTGAGAAGGTGTCAGAGAGGACACTCTGATGTGTTTACAGTGTAACATCATGAATGATTGACATAATCAGCTCCTTTAATCTCGTTGTGTTACACGTTACAGGTGCTTTCTGCTAATAACAAGAGCTTTTCTGGCCGTACTCATCGTCTACACGTGGCCTCAAATGCCTTTTGCAGACCACGACTTCCAGCTGCACACAGGAAATATTACAATCTAATGGGCCGATCGCCATGAAGTTTGCTGGCATCCATCATAAATTCAATTAGAAACGACCTCATGGCCTTCCCTGTGCTGCCACCCAATGGACAAACTGGCTGCAAGAATAGCGACATGCAGTTGCTTTTCTGTTTCTTTGTTCTCCCCATCACAACTATAATCACAATTACAAAAGCAGCCAAGAAAGGATCCACTCAATCCTCCCCGATAAGGACAAAGTAGATGTAAATACAGGTCAATGCAATATAAAGGCAGTGCTAAGAGACAAATCATACTTAAGAGATTTATGCAGAATTCAGGTATTCTAAGTAGAGTTTGTGATACACAACATAACACATCCATCAAGTGTGTACAATAGAAATCAAGCCTACCAATCTACTTTGCACTGGGCGTGGAGAGGTCCGGCACAGCAAAGCTCAGAGGCGCCGGCTGCCAGGAACACTGCGAAGAACCAACGGGCTGGATGCATTTTTGCTCCAAACTGCCTCCGCAAAGTTCAGCCGGGATTTAATACTCACACTGACAGCAGCTCAGCTGACAGACACATGGAATCACAGGACAGTCATGTGCTGGAGAGGAAACAGCCTGAATTCAATTAACTTCAGAGGAAGAACCAAGAAAGAGAAGCTGCAAAGACATTTGGTTTACAGAGAAACTATTAATGTCTTATTGGATTATGTGCAGAGTGCCGACTTCTCCTACTTGACCAAATACATGTGGAAGTATAAAGGAACATTCATGGGGAAGCTCATTTAGCCTGTTCAACCCGCCACACTCTCAGACGACACGCCGTCTCACATTTATACCTCAGTAACTGGGAGGAGTAATAATGAAGCCGAGTGATCGCACACTGCTGTCTTTCACTCATGGCTGAGCACAGAGATGTGCGGGTCTTATCTTGTCCAGTGTCTTCGTCCTTCTTCCAGCCTGCTTTTTTAAAGCAAGTGTTACATCCTCCCTTCCTCCACTTAATTGTCTATAATCTAGAGGCTCATTAACCCTCCTGAGGGCTACACTTCAGATATCCCTCCTCTCATTTGTGGTCTTCTATAATTTGACCACGATGACTGTGAGTCCTTTATTGTGACTCAATCAGGGAAACCTTTTGTGGACTCATCCCAGACAAGGTTCCCCATCATCTTTACTTCCCATCAGCTCTGTTGAGGATCTTTTTCATTTTCAGTTTGCTCTCTCAAGTTCTCAAAGAGTCCATAGTGTCCCGGAGAGTCTGTCTGATGTGTGTTAGACTGCAGGGAGAAGTGGCGATAAAGTCGCAGCGAGAGGGGGCCTCCATGTGTAGATGAAGGCATTATGATTTCTCCTGTAGATAAAGACTATCATACATGATGGGACAATAGGTCAGGGATACTTAACAATGTCATTTGTACCTCAGAGAACATTCTTAATAGGAGGAAAATTGTTGACTGCCACAAATGATGTTAAATGCGTCCTACATGCCACTTAAGATCTGTTGGTACATGTGGTTCCTCCATTGTCTCGTCACATTTACAATGTGAATGGCAAAGTGTGAAATCATCAAAACAAAATGTAAGTTTTTAAAAATACTGGAAGCAAACGGAAAATGTACCTTATAGCCACAAACTGTAGCCTGTCGAAGAGAGAAACCGTAGCGACGAGAGAGCTGCTATTGTGGGTGCTCTTGCTCAGTGGCCTTGAGGGATGAAGAGCAGGGAGGAGGAGGGGGGGGGGGGGGGGGAGGAGGCCAGCATTCCTCCTGAACACGACGGCTTAAAGCTCCGCAGCACCTCCAGCCTCCAGCGGGACTACGAGCACTGCCAGGGTTACAGCCACTCAGAGGGAAACAGCCTCTGGGATCACTCCTCAGGGAAGCTGCTCTCCACACTCAGCCGCTGACAGACCTGGCAGAGGAGTGCACGTCCAGAGCCACGATGACAGAACCAACGTCTAAAAAACAGGGAATTAAAAAGTGTCGGAGTGCCACTTTTAGCATTGATGGCTTCAGCTTCACCATCGGTAAGAGACTCTTTGTTACGGTGTGGTACATGTGTGTGTGTGTGTGTGTGTGTGTGTGGAAGAGAGAGAGGTTGTGCTTGGTGCTATTGTGTTGCTGACCAGATGGTGTTCTTTACTTAAGGTTTATTATATTTGGATTGCAGGTTGCTCGCTCTCCTGGCACATTTTCCCCTCGTCTGTTGCGTGTGCTTCAATGGAAAATGTGCTTTAACACTGTCACTATTATTTTTACTACAAAGTTTAGTACAAAATATTCTTATCCACAATCCATAACATGACCTCTGAATGTGATGTCGTATAATTGTTTTATAGGCTCTTAAATCTTCTGTAAGTCACTCTATGGTGAACGTGGACGTACTTTTGGCCCTTATAGCAGCCGGTACCTACCAGGACACTTGAGAGGGACTTCAGTAATCTTTATAAACAGATATCTGCATATGACTATGGTATTACAATGGATCAGTTTCGAGAAGGCTTCGCTTGCATGCAGGTGAACAGTCTCCGTGTGGAGAGCATAAGACGCATGGCCGAAATGCCAATTGGTTATCTTCTGATGACGCTCGACCTTTTTATTATCTTAAAATGAGCTTGTAAACTGTCAACTCCAACTCAACTCCACCTCAGACTGTAAACAATTGACTGGCGCACATCTTGGTGCGGACGTCTGCTGGCTTCACCTGAACCCCTGAAATATTGCTCCAGAGGCTACTCGTCGTCAGACCGACAGCTGATGGTTACCACGACTGGGGACTGAGTAACTACTAAGCACCTCTGGAGTCAGATAGTTGCATCTGACTCCAGAGGTGCTTAGCTAATCCTTCCCTTTACTCGCTGGCTTGACATTTACTTGCCTCTCTGTGACACCTGTGGTCCAGAACTTTAATAACCTTCTACTTCCTGTTTCATTCCCCGAGTCCTCAGGTTGTATTCGCCAGAGATCATCAAGTTGAATAAACTGGTCAAAGAGTTTGTTCAGAGGAGTTGTTGTTCAGGCAGACTTAGCAGTTAGTTTGAAGACAGCACAGTTGGGTTAGGGTTAGGGTTAGGGTTAGGTTAGGGTTAGGTTAGGGTAAGTCCTTCCCAGTATTCAGCACCGGCCACCGACTGGAGGTTGAGGATAATTAATGTTATTAAAGATTGTTTAGTTGGGGCGGGCCATACAGATTATGGACATGACATTGAGAGGAGCTCTTCTCCTACATCCAAGCGTGATGTGTGCAGTCTGGAAGGCTTCAGGGAACACTAACAACGCTACAGCAGTCAGGTATGTTATTCAACAGGAAGCTCCACAGTACTTTTCCCACATGTCATATTAGAAACACGTTCATCTGCTGCAGTTGACCTTTAAGAACTTGGAGAGTGCTGCTTATCTTTAAATACAAAACCATACCTATGTGACAGAATGGTTATTTGTCATTACCTTCCCATATGAGCGGCCTTTGATCTAATGCCGTTACTGCTGATGCAATGCCAGCAGATTCATATGCTGCTCAAAGTGGTAGTTTGAAGACAATATAACACAGAAAATATCTTTGTGAATCAGATACATGTTTGTATTCACACACGTTGAACAGAAGGCCAAGTCATTTTACAGTATGTGTGTGTGTGTGTGTGTGTGTGTGTGTGTGTGCGTGTGTGTGTCTGTGTTTACTGACTGCTGTCTCTATGGAAACCAGAAGAGATGAAATGGCTGTGACATCATTTTGACTGGTGCAGATAAATGTGTTGTCAGTTGTTAGGCTGCTGAGCTCTGGGAGTCATTATCACTAATGAAGGAGCTGTTCTTGGTTTCCTCCTTCTCTGCCTAATTCCAGCCGCACTGCATCCCCCAATCACCATCACACACACACACACACACACACACACACACACACACACACACACACACACACACACACACACACACACACACTTAGTAATCCTTTGCTGTTTCTCGGTGAAGGTTCAGGTGTCCTCCTAGGTCACAGATTATTCTGTATTCATCCTGCTATAGAACACATTTAACATTCTTTCTTTTACGTCACTGATTATTTTGTATGCATGCACATAACATCATTTTAGTTATTTAATTGGTTCATCTGAATCACAATCAGTTGGAGTTATGGTACCCTTCGTTTAAACTATCACAGACAAACAAGGGTACTGACTTGAACCTTAAAGGATTTCTAGTTGCTGCTTGCTGAACGTACGTTCTAGTAAAGGTAAGTTATACTGTAAGTGAACACACCTGTGGCGCTCAGAGGCCTTTAAACATCATACTTCTTCTTTTTACAGTTGCCAATGAGGGGGGGGGGAAACAAACGACATCCACTGGCTCGCTTTGCACGTGAGTTCACCAACGTTCACCCCTTTCCTGCTTCAAGTTGTTGTTGTTGAGTGTGTGATAGAGGGTATGTGCATCTCACCCCCAAACACCTACGCCGCTGCTAAAGCAAGTTTGTCTGTGTGAACATTGTTCAGGCTCACGGTCCCAGAATGCACTCTGCACCACTGCCACAGCCGGCATCAGCATCAAGGAAGCCAAAGGAATTGTGATGGACCCGCGCAGCTCCGAGGAGATCCTGGCCGATGAGCTGCCCGTCCCTGATTCTGCCGACGCCATGGAGAAGACAGCCATCAGGTCACACACGTACACGTACACACAACACGTTTCCTCCTGAGACATGGAACTTTACTTCCAACACCATGCGTGCAGTTTATTTTAAGTTCATTCTTAAAGCTGGATTTATACATGAAAGGGCTTGAAGCTCGTCCCATCGTATTTCGTACGGCTGTGTGTGTTGCAGGTTGCGATGTCTTGTGAAGCAGCTGGAGCGGGGGGAGGCCTCTGTGGGGGACCTGAAGAAGAACCTGGAGCACGCCGCCTCAGTCCTTGAATCTCTGTACATCGAGGAAACCAGGCAAGAAGATCTCAGCTCAGTTTCTGTTAAAACAACATGTTGAGTTGCTGAGCTGAAGCTTCAAGCAGCTCGTCAGTGTTAACGAACTCGTGGTTTACACGTGCACACTTCACGGAGGCCATGGAAGTTCTAAAATGTATAAAAACAAAATCCTTTCTACTTTTAAAGAACAAGTCTTACTGTGTCAGTTGCCGAGCAACACTGATCTCAGCGTTTAACCACTTACATGCTCAACTTCCCCTTCAACTCCAAATCATGAATGTCCCGTGAATGCTGCGTTCATTCCAAGACTTACCATGAACTCATTTCCTCATGAAGTTCAATCATCAATCAGCTTTGGAGAAAAAGAAAGTAGATGTAACCTGTAACGTTGTACATATTCTGAGTTGTGTCTCTCCCTGCAGGCGGCTGGTGGATCTAGAAGATGAGCTCAGTGACATCCAGTCAGACTCGGTTCCGTCAGAGGTTCGGGACTGGCTGGCTTCCACTTTCACCCGGCAGAGGGTCCTGCTGCTGCGGCGTAACGAAGACAAGCCCCGCTTCCGCAGCATCGTCCATGCAGTGCAGGCTGGCATCTTCGTGGAGAGGTGTGCTTTGTGCGGTTTACTGGAGTGACCGGGCCTCTGGGATTGTTGAGTCTTATTAATGATTTAATCACGTACTATTATTATAAATAATAAATAATAAATGGCACGTGTGTGTGTGTGTGTGTGTGTGTGTGTGTGTGTGTGTGTGTGTGTGTGTGTGTGTGTGTGTTATATCTCTGTGACAGGATGTACAGACGAACCTCCAACATGGCTGGTCTTAGTTATCCCCCAAATGTCATCACTGTGATCAAGGTATTAATGTGTGTGTGTGTGTGTGTGTGTGTGTGTGTGTCCGTTGCTGAAAAGCTGGTAAAACATTAATACACAAATAGCATCGAGACAATATTTCAGGTATCTCTCATCTTTTCACGATTCAAAATGAGTGAGCTGCATCTTTGTATGAAGAACAAAAGCATGTCCATGTGCTAATGGAAGCTGCTCGTATGAATGTGTTGCAGCACGTGGACACGTGGTCCTTTGATGTGTTCGCACTGAATGATGCGAGCGGAGATCATTCTCTGAAATTTGTCTTCTACGAGCTGCTCACCAGATATGACTTGATCAACCGTTTCAAGGTACGCCAACACACTTCCAATGATCAGTTACTTCACACTTGTGATTGTGTGTGACCGTGTTTAAATTCCTTGCTGGAAGTCTTGAGGAATGCCTGTGCACCTGTGCACCTGTGCACCTGTGTACCCGTGTACCCCTGTAGCTGTGCACCTGTTACATAACACTGCAGTATTTGTCAGCGTGCTTCATTGCGTCTCCTCTCTTGCAGGTCCCTATTTCAGCTCTCATGTCCTTCGTGGACTCGTTGGAGATGGGCTACAGCAAATACAAGAACCCTTACCACAACCTGATGCATGCTGCTGATGTAACGCAGACCATCCATTACCTGCTCCTCAAGACTGGCATGGTGGTGAGTGTTGTGTTGTGTTGTGTTGTGTTGTGTTGTGTTGATGCAAACTCTCTCAGAAGGGAATGAAGACTTTGTTCAGTGAATCCTACAAGTCACTGCATAGAGAGCTTTTCATAACTCAACATCCAGAAGCAATGAGACAAACACTCATAAACAATGTTACATCAGTGGACTGTCAATTTATAACAGATCTAGACACAGCAGCAAGTGACGTCTCTCTCACCCCATCTCCCTATCGATAGAGAAGAGCTGAGAGAGAGAGAGAGGGGAGAGAGAGAGAGAGAGGGGGATAGAGAGGAGAGAGAGAGAGAGAGAGAGAGGAGAGAGAGAGAGAGAGAGAGAGCGAGAGAGCGAGAGGGGCGAGAGAAGAGAGAGAGAGAGAGCGAGAGAGAGACGAAGGAAAAAAGAAGAGAGGAGAGAGGGAGATAGCGAGTGGAGATAGCTCAAAACTCTCTTCCTCTCTCATCTCTGTTCTATCTCTCTCCCCTCTCCTCTCTCTCTTGTCCTCTCTCTTCTCTCTCTCTCTCTCTCCTCTCTCCCCCCCCCCCCCTCTCTCTCTCTTTCTCTCTCCCCCCCCCTCTCTCTCAGCACTGGCTAACTGAGTTGGAGATCTTTGCCACAATCTTTGCAGCTGCTATCCATGACTTTGAACATACAGGGACCACCAATAACTTTCATATTCAGACCAGGTAATTTCCACCCAGCATCATTTGTATTATTTGAATCACTATAAACATATCATTATAAAAAATATATATTATTATTAATATTATAATTAGTATTATTAGTATTTATTTTATTTATGATATATTAATATTTCCATTTTAAAGCAAAAGGTTTTATTAAAACAAGGTGAGCCTGCTGATGAATGTAGCTGTGTGGGGTTTGCAGGTCAGACACAGCCATGTTGTACAATGACCGAGCAGTTCTGGAGAACTACCACGTCAGTGCTGCATATCGTCTTCTGCAGGGCGGAGATGAGATGAACATCTTTTCTAATCTTTCCAAAGACGACTGGAGGTGAGCGGTAACACCTGAGGTCGACGTGTCATTACAGGTGTTTCATCACAAGTGTTTGTTGCCCCGGGAGGTGTCGTGGGGAAAAACAAACATCATTTGTGCTCTTGATTTAATAACTTGAGCTTTCAAAATAGTGTTTAGAAGAAAAAGAACAGTTTTAAAATGACGGCAGCAACGAGATGATTGGCATGGCAATCCAGCCAATAGCTGTTGAGATATTTCACTCTCGTCCACAGAGAGCTGCGGACACTGGTGGTGGAGATGGTGTTGGCCACAGACATGTCGTGTCACTTCCAGCAGATCAAAGCCATGAAAAGTCTCCTGCAGCAGCCCGAGGCGTGAGTACGATTTCACTTCTGAGTCTTTAGAGGGGCAGGAGCTCAAAGTATAAGTGGTCTTAATGTGTTACAATGTGGTTCATTGTAACATCCTTCTCTGTTGCCAATACAATAAGTTCTGACAAATTCTCCTCTTGCAAAGGCTGCAAAGTTTATTTTCCCCAGCAGTGACTGATTGTATTTGCAGGATAGACAAACCGAAGGCCTTATCTCTGCTGCTGCACACGGCTGACATCAGCCACCCTGCCAAACGCTGGGACCTCCATCATCGCTGGACTACATCCCTGCTGGAGGAGTTCTTCAGACAGGTAGTTAATAAAGCAATGGCTGTCTGCATCAATGACACACGTTCAGAGAAAGAAAGAAGTACAAGAAGATAATGAAATGATGTGTTAGTGAACCTGCCCATGTGACCCTGTATTGGGATGCTAAATTGGTTTCCAGGGTGATAAAGAAGCAGAGCTGGGTCTACCTTTCTCTCCTCTCTGTGACCGCAAGTCCACCTTGGTGGCCCAGTCCCAGATTGGTAAGTTACACAAATATCACCACCAATCCACTTAATTTATATTCAGTCCTCAGTGGTCGTAGTCCAGCACATTATCTTGGGAATGTTTAGCTGCTGTACAGTTCAGGTTTCCATCATCACTGTGTCTCTTGAGAATTGATCCTGCATCATGCAACCTAAACCTTGCGTCATCCACGCTCTGATGAAGTAATCATGCGGTGGACAAAGTGGTGAAACTGTTCATCTCAGGTCTGTCACTTCGATTGCTACATGCTGCTACATCTGCTACATGCTACATGCTAACATGCTACCTCTGTATCTCCTCACAGCAAAGGCTTTCTTCTTCCCTGACCTCTGTAGGACGATGAGCCTCGCTCAGATGGTTTTGCTTTAATCTCAAACTAGCGACGCAACCTTAAGATATCTAATGTGTTCCTGGTGTTAACAACACGCAGAAGGTACAAAGTGAATGTTTATCGGGCATGGCTACTGTGTCCTGCAGGATTCATTGACTTCATCGTGGAGCCAACATTCACCGTGTTGGTGGAAATGATCGAGAAGATTGTGACACCGCTTATCGAGGAAGCAACTCGCTCTGGATTGACCGGCTTCAGACGCTCTAGGTGACACTCAAAAGACCTTCATGTTGTTAGATAATACTGACATCCTGAAAGAAGAGTCTTTCTTAGATGCTTCTTTGAGGATGTTGCCTACGACAAAGCCACCATGTATTGTTGCTCAGATATGTTATGGAACTGTATTATTTCTCATATTACCAGGCACTGCCCACCTTATCCTCAATTACACCTTTAACTACTGCTATTGAAGATTAGCACATAGTATTAGAAGCAAGAACACTTTGCTTTAATATTAATGTAGTCCGTCTCGCTTTAGTGATATTTGACATTTGTATTGTTCTTAAAAATCTAGAGGGATCTGGATGATTTCTATAACAAATCAAATATCCAAATCCATAATTTCGACACTAGATGTCAGCGTGGGGCCGTGAGATGAGGAGTGACACACTGGCTCCTCTGCAGAGCTTTTTATCCTATTCTATAGCTCAAACTTTGACTGTATGTTTGCAAGATTTCAAGGTTTATACCTGAATAACTTCACAGTTCACCGCATGTGTGTGTTTGTGTGTGTGTGTGTGTGTGTGTGTGTGTGTGTGTGTACATGCATGTCTACACTGTCCACAGTGACAACAGTATCAGTGGCAGTGTGAAGAGTACAGGCTCAGAGGCCAGCTGCTCTCTGACCACAGTGGACTTCAAGTGCTTAAAGGTCACGTGGAACAAAGAAATTTACAAAAACAGGGAGACGTGGAAGGCCCAAGCAGCCAAAGGTATCCACACTGACCTCTTAAAATCTTTCATTCCAATCATTGTTAGCAGTATACCGAAAGTTATCACAATATTCAACATTGTTAGCGCATATTTTCCTCATATTGTGCAGTAAACTTCTTCACTTCTGCTCCTTGACTCAGCACATCCCAGCTAACTTCTTCTTCTGACTGTGCTTATTGAGTGTGCATTTCTAATGTGTGTGTGTGTGTGTGTGTGTGTGTGTGTGTGTGTGTGTGTGTGTGTGTGTGTGTGTGTGTGTGTGTGTGTGTGTGTGTGTAGACCTGAAAGAAAAGGTACAGGAGGACGGCCAGGTAGAAAAGGACACAGAAGAGGAGCAACAGCTGAGTAGACCCAACACAGCACAGGAGCAGGTGGAGCAGCGCGGGGAGCGAAACGCTGAAGAGGAGGAAGGAGACAGTAAGCCAGGTGGAGCTTCAGGATCCCCCGACACGGACAAGAAGGAGCCTGGTGGCCACACGGAGAGGAAGCAGCGGCAGTGTCAGAGTAGTACGCACAACCTTTTCACACATTTACACACAAGTACTGTGTTCACATACTATTATAAGGTGCTTGTAGTGTTCTATGTGACTGTACTCCTCTACATTTCTGAGGCCAATACTTTTTAATTCACTAAATGCATTTGACAGATATAGTTACTAGTTACTGTGCAGACTAGTTTATTTACAAGTACTGTGTTTGTTATATGCACCTGCACACAAAGACACACCTGAGGAGACCTGACAGTCAGACACCCAAGATGCATGGCGTGTGAATCTGGTATAACACTGACTTTTTGAGATTTTTTGAAAGCTGCACACACACTCACAGACTAGAATGTGATTCCCTGCTAACTTAGATGTTGCTGTCTCTGCAGCCCCTCAGCCTGAATGCCCTCTGATCCATTACTGCAAGAGGCCCAGCTACTCTTACAGCTCCCACCGGCTGGTCAGGTCAAAGGTCACTGAGATGCGGCCTATTGATGCCAGGGGGAAAGCCAGGAGACTGCAGCGCATCTCCCTGCGCCGCCGGAAGTGACCTTATAGTACAGAGTGTGACATCAGCGTGATGTAATCAGTCTTTGTGTATATTTGCATACATCCTTGTATTCCAGCTGATCTTCTGCTGAACTTTAATCTTGTAAAGGTAACTGTTGCTGCACCCTCTTTTGGTCACCTGTCTCCCCCTCATCACCGCCGACTCCTCCTTTGTGTGGAGCTGCCACTTCCTTTAAAACTCTTCTAAAATACATTTTTATAAATACTTTCTTAATAGTATTTTTTATGTAATTGATGAAAATATTTTAGCGTTATAATGTATGTTTTATTTCCCCTTTACTTCTGCTTGTCCTTCTTCTCTGAAACATTTCTGTGTTCTTTAATGTAATTTAACTTATTCTCAATGTGTGTTTTTGACATTTTTGTTACATCTTTGATTGACAAGGTGAAGGCACTTCTGTCCCTCTCAATGTTATTACTGATCTCTGTAACTGCTCACAGTGTTACCGGTGAGACCTATGCACAATCGGCAGGTTTGTGTGCTCGGTTATTGTTTGAGTATTACTTTGTCTCTGTCATGAGGTGCCATGTTATGTGCTTCAGGGAAACACTTGTATTGTTGGACTGATTTACAGAAGCCCAGGTGTTTACGGAAGGTTTACACCTGTTAAACAGTGGCGTACAGGTTATTATACATTTATTTTCATAACGTTTTATTGTGAAAATCTCTCACATCAAAAATTGTTATTATTCATTTTAGTATCAGATTTATAAAATACTAATAAAATTTGAAGAGTCAAGCTGTTTATTTGTGTATAGTTAGGCTGTGATTGTGAACCTAACATTTTAATAATTGTTCACCGCATTTCATTGAGTAAAGTTTGTGTACTGTGACTTTTAAAATGTTTCTCTCAAGTCCTGAGCTGCAGTGATGGACAGTAACGGAGTACACTGACTCGTTACTGCACTTAAGTACAGTTTCCAGGTACTTGTTCGTTACTTGATGCTACTTTTTACTTCTACTTTACTACAATTCAGAGGGAGCATTTGTACTTTTTACCGCAGTACAATTATTTGAAAACGTCTGTTATGTAATGAACTTCTTGGACCTAAAGGGACATCATGTGTCCCAACACGTCCTGATCAGCTCGTGGTTGATTTGTGCATCACATGAGCCGCACGCAGAACAGTCAGCGGCTCAATGCAGGAACGTGAAACAGGTGCGCCTCTTCACGTGTGAGCAGAGACGGGCTGGGCACTGATGTAGGAACATGGGTAACATAGTTCTGTAATATTTGTTGTGCTCATTGGGTGTCCACAGATAGACTGAGACGCCTGCAGTACCGTAGAGATCTTGTGTGATTTGGATGCTTGCCTGGTTCAGCCCCCCCTCCTCTGCTTACAGGTGGTATGTTCCAGTGAGCTCAGGCTAATGCCCTTCACTGGAGTGAGAAGGGGAACGATACGCTGTGAGGCTGCAGCTTTCTTTTGTTTGCTGGTTCCCAGGTTTTTATTTCTGCACATGCCCCCGCTGATCTTCTGAAGCCGAACTACCTCGACTGTGGCACTACCTGCACACTGTTATGTTGATTTTTGAAGAAGATATGTGTCCTTCTTAATTATTTCCCTGCCTCTCAAGAAGTCTACATATCCCAATGCGATGTGCGTGTGGCCCGTGAAGTAAAGAAAATGAAACGTTTGGTCAAAGCAACATTTAATAAGACTGTGAACATTAATTAACGACAAAGTAAAAGTGAAATAAAGGCTTTAATCCTTCACATCTTTCTCCTCGTCCTCTAAGTGGACCATCTGCTTCTCCGCTCTCAGCAGTCTCACTCCTGAAGAGAAGAAAAACACAGGGTCAAACCAGTTCACCGGGATGTTTGGGCGGACACGCTTCTTGGTTTTGAGGCAAATGCATGATTTATAACTTATTAGAAAAAGAAAACAAAGGTGAAGAGTAAAGTTATTACCCACTTATCACAGTTTACACTTCCTGCTTCAACTGGGACCTACTGTACACACTGCAGTCACTGTTGTCCTGTGCAATGAGGGATTATACATTTACTCGCTTTCAGTTTGACCTCTAAAGGAAGTTTAGATCATGAGGATGAGTCCGATCGTGTTTCTTGACCCGTTGGACTTTGCTGAAGTGATGAAGGAACAACTGACGGGTGTATGACATCATCATAACTCATCAGTGCGACAGGAAGGACCCTGCACAATAGACTGTTGTCTGTGAACACCAGACCGAAACCACTCACAGCCTCCACTGGGAGGAGGTCAAAGGTCATCGCACAGAGAAAATGAGGACCAGATTTCTCCTCATATACGACCATCAGGCGAGGTGTATGTGTGTGTGTGTGTGTGTGTGTGTGTGTGTGTGTGTGTGTGTGTGTGTGTGTGTACCTGGTATATGTGGAGGAGAGTTAAGGACGGGTGTGTCTTTTCTGCGAGGTTTCTTCCTCTGCTCTGCCTCCTGATTCTCTGCGCAGACAGCCTTCTCCTCCTCTTCATCGTCCTTCATCTCTGACTTCCTGTCCACCAGGCTCTCCAGCGCCTCCTTGTCTGCCACACAGCCAGATAAATGTTACATTGTCAATGTTTTACCTCCTACTGTACTGTATCTAGACTTTTTATTTTCAGTCAAGATGTTTCTGTGAAGTAAAAATCTATATATATATATATATACAAAAGTATTAGTTCAATTAAAAAAATACAATTTGGAACACCAGCATTTACTGATGTTCAGTACGATCTCTTTTGCTCATCACATAATAATTTGCGTTATTTAATTATTATATAATTATCTTTACGAGCATGTTTTATTTATCTCTGAGCTCACAGTGTTTGCTCTCCTGTGTCATCAGTCGATGTTCAGGCTCCGGGGTCGACCTCACACAGCCAGTCGTCATCTCTGAGACCCTCTGGGCTTTCTACGCAGATCACATAACACACACACACACACACACACACACACACACACACACACACACACACACACACACACACACACACACACACACACAATCAATTATTCATGAGTGGACCTTATGACACTAACAAAGGATAAAGCTTCAGGGCTGTGTGTGTGTGTGTGTGTGTGTGTGTGTGTGTGTGTGTGTGTGTGTGTGTGTGTGTGTGTGTGTGTGTGTGTGTGTGTGTATGTGACTGCCTCACTGACACATCTGCTTTACTTTTAGACAAAGCTGCATCAACACAAGCGTTGATGAAACCCCGACATTCAAAAAGTCTATATCTTCATAACTTTCATCTTCTTCTTTTTTACCTCGTTTTATATCTTTAAACCTTGAACATCCAGATTCAACACAATGTTGTCACGTAACTGGATACAATCCTATGTGATTTTCCAAAGGGACAGGGAGGACAGCCAGCAGGGCACATGAAAGAGGAACTGAAGGAAACCAGAAGAACTAAAAAGAAACACAAATGCAAACGAATAACAGAATTAAAAGATGAAACAGAAACATAGAAAGCTCGATATAGAAAAGAAAAAGAATGAAGACAGACACGAAGAATCAAAGTGTGCTCTTACCTCAGTCTCAGCAGTGTCACACACAGAGGAGCAGAGGGGGTTATGAAGCTCGGAGGAGGAGCATCGTCTCTCTGATACCATCATCTGCCCCACACACACACACACACACACACACACACACACACACACACACACACACACACACACACACACACAGGCTCCTGGAAGAGCTGCTGATTATCAATACAAGTGTCATTATGTCCTCTGCAGAGACGGACCTCCCTCACATTGTACTCAATACACACTCACATGTTATTTGTTATGTATATTTTAATTTCTTCCTTTTGAGCTGGAAAGAAATGAAGATGATTTTTAAAGAATTGTCTATTTTACAGGCTGACAACTTTGGACGGATGCTGATAGAACAGAGATCTGTTGCACTCGTAGCATCGGCTCCTGTCACAGTTTGAAGCTCTGAACGCTGTGAATCAGACCCACATGTTTAATTAAACTTGACTTTGTTTAGTTGTATATTAAGTTACATCGTGCTGTTTCATGTGAACACACAGCGACTCAAGCCTACAAAACACAGCATGGACTCGTTGCATGCACAAACTATGAAGACGTATCCAGGTAAACTATATTACAGGTCAACTATTATTACTTCAGGAACATATCTCTTATATAGCTCGTATATTTGTTTTACATTTAATGTATTAATACTTTTAATAGGAAGTGACATTGCGTATGAAGTGAGCTGGAGCAACGCGCTGTTTCTATAACACGAGTTACATCAGCTCGCTTTCCTACAAGTAAAACACTCCAATCAAACCGAAGCCTTTTGAAGTCTGGGGGATTATTCTCTGGTAATTGGTGCATCCCGCTGAAGTGTATCAGAGCTTTTGTTCCAAACCTCGTCTGCAGCGAGACGGCATCAATGTGTCGCAGACAATAAAACAAAGAGAGTACACGAACACACCAAACAAACATGCTTCACTCTTCTAACGTTTATTGTAGTGGCGGTATTCATTCATGCATTCATAACATCTTCATTAAATAACTCTTACATTTATATTAATATCATTTGGTAATAAGCATCCCTATGTAGTTATTGCTTTTGTTTTATTATACATTTTTCTTTTACAACAAAGACAGTAGTTTGCATCTCATGCAGCTTATAGTGGTTCTAGAGTCAGATGTGAAACATCTGGAAAGATAAGGCCTCTTCTTCAGAAGACTTCCGGCGCAGCTGAAACACAGGACGAGGAAACAGTTAACTATAAAGACAAAGCTCAATAATACAGATGAGTTGTCTTCGAATCCTTATTATAAATTACAATTTATTTGTGTAGCACCTTTCATACAAGAGTTAGACGGAGCATTTACAGTACAATAACCACAGTGTTGATGTAAATGTGGGAAATAGACTTAAAACCACATTCCTCACACCACTCTTGTAAATGTTTTAAACTATCAGAGCCATATTTTGAAAGCATGAGATCAACAATGGGCCCCTGTGGCCCTTCAGCTGCTTTACTCCCTTTGCCACCCGTGCTTCTTTTCTTTGTTGCAGCACATTAACCAGAACACAACCTGTTTCATAAAGATAAGCTTCGTCTATGTTACTCTTTAGTCAGGAACACATTTCAGCTGGACGGCAGAAAGATATCATGATTACTCTCTATGTTGTTGCTCTGCTCTGGTTGTTTGCTGTGCAGCTGTGATGCAAAGGATCAGGATAGAATATGTTTACAATCTTACAGACTGTTCAACAAGGATTAAATAACTAATGTTAACACCTCACCTTTTATTCCAACGAGTCTGTGTTGACAGAATGACGCAAAGACTCCTTCAACTGGAAAACAGGACACACATTTAGAAAGTAGAATGACTTCGAATACATCACACAATGAATATCATCTCTGTGTATATGGTGGCTGCCATCCATCATGGTATCCTGCATATACTGCACTCACCGAGAGGGGGACAGTGAGACATTAACGATCCTACAGTATCACTAAAGTAACAGTGAAGGTTAAAGTATACAGATTATTTGAAATCAGCAGCTTGTTACAGGGCTGCTCATTGTTTGTCCAGACTGCTGTGCTTGCTGTGTGTCACAGTTTCACATGCAGAGATCAGTTTGCATATTTGGCAGCCAGGTGGAACATTTTGATTGTAGTGGGAGGACAAGCTAACAGCCGGGTAAACACACCCACTGCCTGCTGAGCTGGCTTCAGGCTTGACCGCCTACAGCCTCCTTAATGCACACTGACACACTGAGGCATTGTGGGAAAAACTGTCTGAGCGAGAGGACGGCAATTTACAGAATAATATTAAACAAGGTTCTACTGTAAAAACCTTCACAGGGAGTCACAGAAATACAAGAATATTTAAAGCTATTTATTACAAAATACATGTTGATTGATTGTGTTGCAGAACTACTTTCTTCTGAATATGTGCACTGTGGAGCTTCATCAAGCTTCGTTAGACCTCAGACCTTCGTTAGAGTGCGTAAAGATGTCCTTACTCTCTGGAGGATGCCCATCATGTCCAGCTTATCTGCCTTAGTGTGAGAACAGCGCAGGCCCTCACACATGCACTTTGATCCAGGAGGTGACTGTCTGAGGGAGTACGCATCCCAGGTTCTCCAGGAGGAGACGTGAGCGCTCTGCAGGTCAGCTGGAGGGATCCAGGGCAGCAGACAGCACTGCGTGGCCACCGTCCTGTTGGGGGCGGGGCTTGGGGATGCGGGGACGCTGAGCTGAGAGCAGAGCAGAGACTGCTCATCCAACAGTCTGTGCATCTTCTATTCAAAAACAAAGAATAATTTGTCAATCAATTAATCAAAATTCATTAACAAATACATTCTAAAAATGCAAAGGTGGGGTGTCCTGGTGGTCGAGTGTCATGGAGCCTATTTTCTCCACTCCTAATATGTAATTCCCTTTTCCTTATCTGTTCAACATTTATATGAGGCGTCAACTTGTGATGTTTGAAAAATGCTTGTTCACTTGTGTCTAGTCTTCTTTTCTGTAGGGGGACTTTAATTCCCTGACCCTTTAAGGAGAAGGAGTGCACTTCCCCTTTAAGAGGTCTTTCTTCTCATTATTTTTCTCTTTCGTTTCCTGCTGTAATGTTAGCCAGTTCCAAAGAATAACTATAATGTATGTTATGTTTTGGTTGGCACATTTGATCCACATCTGTTGTCAAAGTACAATTGACCACGAATCAGCTCCAAACGAGGGGAGATTGATGCCACCTGGGTTAAAGTGATCCTCCCTGATTGGCCACAGACATCAGGTGACAGGATATAACAAGGTGTTGGAAGACAGCAAACTGGTTTGGAAAACTCCCTCCCCCCCCCCCCTTTAATTTTGCACATCATTTCTATAGGTGCTTTTTATAAGCGTGTCAAAGTGTGTTACCATTTTCAAGCTGTCATCATAGTGATGGGCCAGTTCATTCAACTGCATCTCCAGCTCCCCAGCCTCCTGTTTCACTGCTCGCCTCAGCTCCTCTATGTCCTGAACCTTCTCCCTACACACACACACACACACACACACACACACACACACACACACACACTTATTGTTTGCTTTTTGCAAATACATTTCAAGAATGATTCACTGTTATGATGACAACAGAGGATTCTTTTCATGTAAACGTGATTGAATCTACACGCACTGTATATATTAATACTCTTGTTGGACATGGAGGTGCTATTATAGAGAGAATGTATCTTTTAGGTGCTTGAGTTGCTGTTGTTTAACAAGGAGACGTGTCTGTTAGTGATGGGCAAATGAAGCTTTTGTGAAGCACTGAACCACTTCAGCCAATTGTTTTCGAAAATGTGTTCATTACTCGAAGCTTCAGGTACAGTGACCTCTACTGGTGAATAGCAAGGCTGCAGTGGATTTAAAGTATCTTTGCCTTGAAAGTTCTTTGACGAACACATCTAAGACTGAATATCATGTTCTATTTAAAAATAAAGATTGATTGTGAAAATGTTGGGCTTTTTTACACCTTTAGTTTAAGATTGGATAGAGAGAAGGGGAATGACATGCAGCAAATGGCCACGGGTCGGATTCAAACACCAGGCCGCTGCAGGAAGCCTTTGAATGAGGGATGCCTGCTCTACGAGCTGCGTCACCGGAGCAGGGCATGAAAATGTGGGATGTAGATTTGGTTTCTTTACTTGCTCACAAGGAACAGTTGATGCTGGCATGCATAACAATTGTTTCGCTAGTCTCCATAATGATCCAATACAAACGCAATACCAACAACTCAACAGCAACGCATACTACGACGACAACAACCCACAAATTCAAAACTGTCTCAACCTGTCAGAATCGAGATGAGGCAGTGCCAGCGAATCACCTGATTGGACCGCGAACCAGTCCGGCAATTCATTCAGGCAATGAAGCAGTTACTATGGAATTGCAGTTCTGGGTTTGAAGCACGTATTGAAGCTTCTGTATCACACTGCTATCACTAGTGTCTGTTTTGTTTCTGAGTAAAGAGACAGAGCGTATAATCCTCCTGCTGTCAGTGACAGAGGTTCCATGTACATGTCAGGGGCAGACAACTTCACAAACTGAAGTCCAATGTTGTCAGAGTGTAAAGTGTTGTACCCTTAATGCTGACACAAAGTGCAACATGTCAGGGTCCAAACAGAGCTTTTTAAACTATGCTGTGTACCTGTCCTGGTCAGACAGAGCATTGTAAACTGCAGCCTGATCTTCAGAGAGCTGCTCCTCCATGTTACCGAGTACAGAACGAAACCGCTGCAGACACAGCATCATCTCCTCCAACTCATCCAGAGAGTACTGTGGAGAACAAGTTCAGGAGTTACCTTTCAACCACATATCGAGATAATGGAGAATATGGAAATTCAAGAATGATAGAAAATGTTCAGGCTAAGTAACATTTACGCAACGTGGGTCCAAAAACAGAAAGAAAACATAATTAAGGTGACACAGAGTTTTAAAGACGTTTTTTTTAGGTATGCTTACTGCCCCCAAGGGTCCGAACTAAACCTGGTGAGGCAGTACTCAACTTCTGTACAACACATTATGTGCCTGCAACACACAGAACACTGTCCAGGTCTCAGAGAGCTCCACAAGCTCCACATGCAAATTAGACATTGATATGTTAATATGGTCCTGGATTTGAAAGGCCTCCATCTCAAGAACTATGGTACAAATATACTCTTTATATCAAAGCCCCAACATCGTGACTCATTGGAAGATTGACACGTCATAGCTCACTGCTCTCTCCTGTTTCTAACATTGGTGAATACAAAATAATGAAGATCAACAGTCAGAAGAAACAGTTTCAGGAACAAAGAATCATCGATATTCAACTTGTAGAATAGTTGGAGCATCGGACGTACACAGAGAAGTTATTTGTCTTATGTGTTTTTTTCCGTGTTTGTAGCTAGAGACAGAGAAGGAGGAGAGTTTCACTGTGTTTCAACACAGAGAGAAACTACTGTGGTAGCACTTGAAGATGTCCCACCCTATTGCAAGAAAGCGTTATTAATACTACGTTTGTCTTGAGGGTTTAAAAATGGACCTACATTCCACGTTGTAAACGACCACAGTCAGCATGTCTCATTTAAATTCACACGATAGCAGAAGAAATTGGCAAAGTTTGATGCTGAACTTGAATTCTATGATAGGTATATTAAATATGACAATTTAACTGTGACTGTGGTTCTGGTTTTTGTTAAGATTCAAAAGAAAATGAAGGTGGGAGCTGCTGTAGGCGAGTGAAAGATGATGCTCTCTGGAGCGATAATGTTGAACCATTAATAACTAAACATATAAAGATCCACGTCTTTCTTTCCAAACTGATTCACCCCTCCAGGGGATTTAAAGTACCTGACAAGTATGAACTTTGATTGTGGCTTTAAAAATACAGGTTAATGACTGCAGCTTGACCATAGGATCGGCTATATTGACCTTTAAAGTGAGTGACCAGAGATAAGAGCGACAACAAAAGGTTTTCTATATTCAAATACAGCCATAAACCATTTATCTAACTGAGCTGCAAACATGTATACTGTAAAACACATAAGATGTTTGCAAAACAACTCTAAACTATATTATCAAAGTGTCACCAATTCTAAACCGCTTGCAGGGATCTGAACCGGATCCTAACCGGAACTTGAAACACAAGCTATCAATGTGTTTGAATACATAAAGTAAAGCTATAGAGAGAGTGGTATTACTCACAGAATTGTTTCCTAGAGCGTGTTGCTCGTCGTAGCTCTTCCGAGTACAGGTACACTGATGGTCACAGGAGCGGCAGCATGCCACGGTGGCAGTCTGATTGCCCTCCCAAAACCTCTCCTCATCTTCAATTCCATTCTTGTCCACCTCTTCGTCCTCATCAGCCCACAGCCCTTTATCCACAGAGACGGAAATAGGATGGTCATTTCTAGCCTTTCCAGGAAGAGACTCTTGTGACTGCGAGTCATTAGACATCAGAGGGAAATATGGAGACGAAGAGGAGTCCAGCGCAGGTGTCGTGTCTGTGGCACACGTGGATACGGCTTCCTTTGGGGCAGCATGAAGAGCCCCATGTGATAACTTCTGGGTGTGAGTGTTTCGTTGGATCTGCAGGTCTGTCCATGACTGGACAGCGCGGAAAGGGGTGGAGGTGTCCAAAGGGAGGACACTAGGCAGAAGGGTGCATTTTGAGTCAGTCATGTAGGGAACATCCGTCCTGTGGACAATATGAGAAGAGGGAGATGAAGACATCTGGACAGAAACAGAGCAGCTTGATGGCTTGGGGTCTGGGGCTCCCACAGGGGATGCTAATGGAAGACTCAAGGAGGAGGGTGTGTCTGAGGAGGCAGTTGCATCTCTTGAAGTCTGGTTAGTGTCTATTGTTGTTGAGGATGATGCAGATAAAGTCATAGCTCTGTCGGTGGATGAAGATTCATCTAGAACAAAGCTGTCTGACTCCTCAAGCACAGGGGATGCATTGGATACCAGGATGGGTTCTGCCCAGTAGGCTCGCCCTTCAGTATCAAGCTGCTGAAAAAAAGCCTCCATATCTCCATTTTCCTCTTCCGAGCCATCCACTGAGGTTTGAAATACCAGATCTAAGCTCTCAATCCTGATTAGATCCTTTGGTTCCACTTCAGTTATACTGTGTGTTTCTGGCACAACATCAAGTAAAACTAAAGAACTTCTGAGTGATTCACTTTCTGAGCCATTAACTTCCCTTTGACACTCTTCCGGTTGGGTTCCAGTTGAGAGCTTGTCATGCAAACTACAGGACAAGACCTTTGGATCTATTTCTGTTTGGTTACATACTTCCTTAGAGACTAATCTAGAACCTTCTGACAGGTCTGCAGAACTCTCCGTATCTGAGATGTAAACAACAGTCTCTCGAGTCTGCACAGTGTCAGTATGTCTCTCACCCTCTAACCCTCCCGTTCCATTCCTCTGATGGGTGTCCTCCAAGTCCAAGGAGAGGTGATTCTTCTGAGCATGAAAAACATCTTGGACAGGAAACGCTGGAGCAGGGTTTGTATTATCATCATGATAACTTGGTCTGTCCTGTTGGGAGATGGACTGCTCTGTCAGGTCTGAAATTCTTTCAACAGCTGGAACTATCAGACCATCTGAATCATGTGATTGTGATGACAAGGCAGAATGACAAACTGGAAAGGAAGGGTTAGGCAAAAGGCAGGGCAGCGTGGGACAAAGTTCCTCAAACTCCAGGACGAGAGAGGATGACGCTGAGGGATGGATGTTGTCCGACATGTCTGAGGAGAGCGAGGAGAGTGAGGAGGGTGTTTTTTCCTCTTTCTTTTGTGTATTGGTAAATGGATCAGAAAGGCCTGTTCCATTTAAGTCTGGGACAATGGACTCTTTTAGATTTTCTTCTGGACTCTGTGAGAGGGACTCAGTTAGTCGGGGAGAGGCTAAAGAGGGAGGACAATTTGAATCAGAAAAGACAGGGGGAGGTAAAGAGGACGAAGAGGGAAGCAGAGATGATAATACAATAGAAGCAGAGAGGGAGTTCCCATGCGAAGCCACCTCAGTCAGTTCTGACTGTGTGTTCCCTGGACTCCCAGAGGAGGAGTCAGACTGTGTACAAGACATAGCAATCGAGGCAGAGAACGGGACAATCCAAATTTGGAGAGGGAGAAGGAGATGAGGCAGGAGGAGGGGCACTTGTCCATGCTGAGTCATGAAATAGAGGCGAGAGGTGGGGGGATGCAGCATCCTTGTCTTCAGTTTCAATGTCCTCTGACCCTCGAATCAATGAGGCAGGTTGCATCAGGGAAGATGTAGGGGAGAGAGAGGTGAAGGCGGCAGGAGAACCGAGAGTTGGAGTTCGGGAGTGTGTTACGTCCTGTAACTCGGGTGAGGGATAGCAAGGAGCAAAGTAGTCGCACACCAATGCAGGTAGCGAAGTAGGTGAAGACGTATTCTGATCTGGTGGTGTCTCTGTCTCTGAATTTTGCCTTTTACATTTTGGGAAACACAACGAGACGGGAGATGTGGAAGGGGGAAAGACTAATGAAGGCTCTGGTGAAGAACTGCATGAGGAAATTAGAGATTTGTCAACACCAGAAGAGGTCGGAGATGAGAAGAGCAGGAGAGATGAAGTGGTATGAGGGAAGGAATGAGAGGGGGAGCCTGGCCTCTCACTGCTCTGGCTGTCAGTGCCCCCTCCTGACAGGCCTGACAGAGCCTGCAACCAAACAGACAATACAGACAGTCAAACAACCGGACACATTAACGGTTTCACATATACTGTATATGTTATACTGTATATATCATACATCACATTTTAGCACATTCTGTCATCTAATCAGTGTGAGTCATTTAAAGGCATGCAGTGATTTAGTATTGCATTTCTAATGGAGGCTCGAGAGGGGAGTTAGTATGCATTATAAGCCATGAGACCTTGATGAGTCCAGGTCCGGGTGACGCCTGCAGAGAGACGGAGGGGATGAAGGGCTCCTCTAAAAAACCACTGCTGTCTGACTGGCAGCTGTTGGTCCGTATCACACCCTGCGCTGCTCACACACACAAACAAACAAACGGAAGTGCATCATAATCATAACTTAACATCCAGTGTATTTAGCCTGAAACAACAATTTGTGAAAGTTTCAAAGCAACAGTCCAGTATTTTGGGAAATGTGGTAAAAATGACGTTCCCATACAACGAAACAGTGTTGTCAAATATGTTTCCCTCTCTACGTTTGTTGTTGAGTTAACACAAATACGTTTGAATGCAGTTTAGTTGTATTGTAAGTAATATTTAGGAGACATGGATGCAGTTTCCTGTCAATATGGATCCAGGATGTGTTTAGCCTAGCTTAGCACAACGCCTGGAAACTGGGTTACTGCTGGCATCGTCTGACTAAGATGGCAATCAGGAATACTTCCTAAAATGTCTGCTGGCCCTTTAAGATGGCTCCTGGTATCTAATACAGTATGTCCTACTTTGTAATATACAGTACATTATACTGCCATCCCTGCACATGAAGGAAAGAGGGAGAGCGATGCAGGCAAACCAGCAATGATCCGTTTATGAAAAACCTTGACTTTGCATTTCTGCATCATCCTGGATATGATGTTGAAACTGGATGCTTATGATTTACATATTCATGGAACCATTGATGTGTCTATCATATCTAAAACAAACACTCTTCAAATCACTCTGTGTTTTATAAGTTTCATTCGATTTGTGTGATGAAAACGCGTGCTTGTGTTTCAAAATTGGTGATAGAGAGCGAGAAAGAAAGAGAGATAATATATAAAATAATGATATCCTTAATGACCCACCTGCATGTTCTGCTCCTCCCGTGTAGCTCCCTGTGACACTGCTGTCATCAAAACTGTGGATCTGTAATGATATATGAAATAAAACAATATTAACAAACTGCAGGGTCGTCGGTGGTAATATGACGACAGCAGGGGAAATGTTACACACACCTACATTATCAATCAATTGCAAAAGCTCTGCAACAAATCCTTTCTTAGTGAAGATACAATGTTTGTTTCTTTCACGACTTTGTCACCAAGAACTGAGTTTGGCAATATTTAACCAGCATCCTTTCCAATTCTTAAATAAGTGTTTTAAATTGCCATAATAGAAGCATCAACGCTTACATCATGCGTTATTCTCAGGAGAGGACACTGGAGGTGAAACTAATTCATTTGATTGAGATTTTTCTTGAAAATATGGTAAGTTTCGTAAGTAGGTTCAATCAAATGTTAAAAAATAAAGAGAATGGGGGCTACTGGCCAGCGCATGTTGCAAAATGTAATGAAGTAGTTATATATGAATGCAAATCGCTGGAGAGTTCATAGCAATAAAGCATTTAACAAATATAATGTTGTTGGAGTTTAATACTTTTGGTATTAGGTCCCCCTCAATAATATTACTTTGTTATTAATTGTATTACTACAGAGTGATTCCCACATGGGCCTCGTGTCCAGCAGACTTTGAGAAAACCTTTGCAGTCGCAGTTCTACTTGCCTCTTCCATTTCAAATGATTCCCTGACCTGCCCTGGACTCTTCTTCCTCAGTAAAACAGCGTTAGCTGGGGGTCGGGGGTGACTATCCGTCAGGGGCCAGTGTCCGAGTGCTCCCTCCTGGGCTATGATAGGAGCAACGTTAGGATGAGGGTCCGGAACAGCTTGTTCCTCTGCCAGAGGACTCAGACACACAGTCTCCAGAAGTCCAGGCTTGACTCTCTTAAAGGAGAGCTTCTTGTCTCCGAGGCTGAACGGAGGTTGCAGTGACTCGGGCGCAGCACAGGGAGAAGATGTGGCAGCAGGTGTGATTTGGTCTTGCGTTTTAAGGTTGTGCAGTGACTTCTTTGACTGCTCGTTTGAACAGCATGCTGACACGGCTTCCTCCTCTCCTGGGCCTCGGGAGGCAGGGCTTTCCCCAGCGGTGCTCTGAGAGGTGAGGAAGACCCCACCAAGGAGGCAGAAGGCTGTAGTTACCTGCTGGAGAACCTCAAGCTGTCTAAAGCGATCTGAAGGAGAAAGGAGAGAGAAGGGAAACGTTTGACAGCAGAACTGTAACTCACTGACACCAGTATCTACAGCATCATCCACTGATGTTATACCAGATGTAACATTTCTAAAACACCTTATGTCACTGACAGAATCTCAAACACCATCTGCAATGCAGGAACCAACCTAATCCAAAACAAAACCCCAGCACCTCCATGACCCCTACCCCAACAGCTACACCAAACTATCATGTCATGTCAACAGTTGCTTTCATATTTAACCGTGACAATGCTCAAAGGCAGCTCCATAAAGAAATGGAAGAACTTGATTGGCCTGCACGGAGCTCTGACCTCAACCACATCCAACACCTTAACCAACCGTGAGCCAGACCTTATCACCCAACATCAGTGTTTGACATCTTGTGGATGATTGGGAGCAAACCTCTGCAGCCAGGTTCCCATATTGTGTAAACAGAGAGCATGATTCCAGTAGGATGGCATGATACAATTCAACATTGTCACTGTTGGAAATGCTTTTCCACACACGTGATCGTAAACTAAAACGTAGACTTACTGCTGACGTCTGGGTTCTCCAGGTCCAGCCGGTTCTTCTGGGCCTCCAGAAACACCTGCAGGTTTATTCCTCTCGCTTGAGACTGATGATTGATGAATCGAGCCGGGATGCGTCCAGAGAGGTCAGGTTCGTCACAGCCAAAGCCCAGGTCCAACAGAACCTCCTCTGGGTCATCATTCCACATGTTGAGTATGTCCATCACACTGCCAACAGAACTGAGTATATGTCTCTGCTGTACACTAACAAACAGATCCATCTGAAGTGTGTGTGTGTGTGTTTGTGTGTGTGAGTGTGTTCATGTGTCTAACCTGAGTGGCCCCGAGTGACCTGAAGTTGCTGAGTTGAAGCTGTTCCACCTGCCGAGAGCAGGACTTGACCTGCTCCACCTGAAGAGGTGCAAACACAACAAAGGGTTCAGGGTTCCAGTCGCACACAGTTTTCCACATACAACGCCCTGCTGCCGCAAACACGTGTGGATGTGGATTAATCCGCCGCTGAAGATAGTCCTCAAATACACCATTTACTTCTGTTTGAAGACTACAGTGACCAGCTGCTTTTGGAGATGACTGAGCCTTTGTAAAAATGAAACTATATAATTGTGTCTTTTAAAGAGTTACGTTGTAAACCAATAGGCGTGGGGCTTAGAGACACAGACAGGGAGGGAAGACGGAAAAGATTGAGAGACGGACAAACACATTTTTTGTTTTAGTCTTTGCATGGAATTTGTTATATAATATATAAATAATATATATTATAAGATTAATCTTGCTTTTGATGTATCATTGTGACCGCTTCATTTGCCACTGTAGTGGTTTTACAAGTTATTGTTTGATAATCAATTACCTGACAAATGACTTATTATAGGCAGTTTGAACTACTACGACCTTATTTGGCAACTCTTCACACATCCTGTGGTGCCGTACTGTTTCAAACCAACTGCGTATTAATCTCCACGCACACGAATCATCATCAACACCTTGTTGTCTCTTCGATACGTCGAGATATGATCTGAGTTTAGAATGATCTTCAATAAAAACAAAGCAGCCGTCTAGTGAATAACAGCTGTTGTGTACTCACATGTTGCTCCTGGTCTTTGTTGAGCAGAACCCTGTGTAACATGTCCTTGATCTTTTACACTTATCCCGTCTGCTAGCTGATTCATATTTTCTGGACGGCTGTCAAGCATTGTAATAACTTTCCTCTGATGCTTTCGCCTCCTATGCAAACTGTGCTGTGTGCTGTGCAGAGGGGGAGGTGAGGCTTATTTGCCTGGTAAATAGGACTTGTAGTTATATGTCGAACTATCTGTTCAGGTTCAGAAGCTGCCTGAACCAACAACTGGCAGTCAAAGACACACTGCAGTGGAACCTTGTGACCGTCTAATAGTGTCTGAGCGTAATCAGAGGGATGCTACAGAAACATCTCTTCCTTGTAACACTTGTGCATATCTATAACAGATTACAGGAACAGCTATTAAACTAATCTTCTAAGCCTACTTTGCATAAGGTTATCAGCTGTTCTCAACATAATGGTGCTTCTGTAGCACCATTATAGGTAATGCCTTTATGACGCTCACGATCTGCTTCAAGTGAATGTGATGTAACATGTTTATCTTTATGATGTTATTATTCCACTGGACAGAGAAAGAGCTCTCGTGTTGCGTTGGATTTCTCTGCCTCGGCGTAAACTCTGAGCAGAGAAATGACCAAAAGTTTGTTGCAACCAATCTTGACGCACACGTTACTTGAACTTGTAATGCAAAACGGGGCACATGACACCATAATGACAACTCTTAAGAGATTTGACAAAGCGTTAACCACTATGTTGAGTTATGAAAGTAAACTGAATATGTTACAGGTCTGGGCTTCGTAGGGAGAGTCGCAAACATCTTTCAGTGGTGTTCAGGGAACTCTGCTTAGTACGAACACAGTCGGTTAAACTCCGCAGCTGTGTTTTAAGATTATTCCACTAACAATACAGCATTACACGGGGGTGAGGCAACATTTAACTCATGTACTTATTCACTTATAGTATTCACATACACAGTAGGTTTGATTGAGGGGATGTCAAGAGTTGCACAGGCCCCTGAATCACTGAATCAATGCAAAATAAAACCGTTTAAAAGGCAATAAATACACTTAAAATGCTGCAAATCCTGATAAATTCTGACTTTAGACTTTTAAAATGTGCACACATAATTGCATTTCCAACACTGAATATCTAAAAGTTGTGTCTGGAGTGAATTCCAGCAGCGTGCAGTGTGACAGAGTTCAGCCTCACTCTACACTGCCGGCTGTGACGGGACATGAGAACAAGAAGAAGAGAGAGCGTCCTTACCGCAGAAACTCCTGGACCGTCCTCACTCCCCGGCTACCATATAAAGACGCTGCAGGACAGAAGAGTCGTGTTATATGGACGAGGAAGCAAACGGGACATCAGGAGCCATACACACATGACACAAGCAGAGAAGGAAACATCAGGACAGCAGATCAGTCTCCTTGAATCTTTGCTGGTTGAAAGTCAGCACATCCTGTCAAGGCTCCTTGAGCTATATTAGGAAAGTGTTCTCTCACTCTCTCTGTCTCTACTTCCCTCTCTTCTTTTGGGGGTTTTGGCAGTGCCTCTGCCTGCCTCTCCCAGACTCCATTTGACACTGGCATGGTGTCAAGAACAAAGTGGTCTTTCTCTTCCTGTAGGTATGCCACTACTCTGACTACCTGCAGGCGTTCATGTGAGAGATGTATCTGTTTCCTTTAAAGGGCAAAACTAAAAAATAACAAACAGTATGTGCCGTGCAGTTTGCTTTTATATGAGAGCAGACACAGATGCAAAGGGAGGCTGGCACTGGAGGACACAAAGAGAGAGGCCTGGGTCTGCATCAGTATGTCTCCAGGAAATAGTCATATGCTTGCATTCTGAGTCCAACAACCTTAAACGAAGGGACAAACCAGTTTTCCGTTGTGTGTAGCGTGCCGCTTCATGTTTTGAGAGGATACTGAAGTATACCGCTTCCCATGTCACATTAGTTTGCCCTGCAAGTTGCAATACCCGATGCTGGAAAACTCAAAATACTTGTTCCATTAAGAGGACGTGTGTTTACTGAGGCAACACAACACTTGAACTTCACTGCACCGTCCTCAGTATAAATACACAAGATATTCTGGCAGTTCTCTGTCTCTGTTGGTGTTGGAAGATACACACTGATAAATAAATCGTTGGCTTGCTTTCCAAAACTGCAGAGTCTGTCTGCCAGACTGTGCCTATAAAGATTCCCTGCTGAAGATGTCACCTTACAAGTCCACAGTAGGAGGCTGTTTACCTTCTAGAACCAAAGCCAGGTCATCGTCAGTGCTGGGGTTCCTCTTCAGAGGCTCTGCAGGAGACACAGGTCACAGCAACATGAGCACCAGGAAGTACCCACAGTTCAGCAGCATGGAAGCTGGTCACTTGTGAAGATGGGTGTGTTAGAAGCATTGACAGTATTGGGAAGAGTAGAGAGACAGAGAGAGACTTCCTGGCGCTGCTTCGCTGCTGTAAAGCTAAACACTTACTTTTCATTTCAGTTGGAACCTCTACTGCCACCATGAGGTTCATGTGTGTGGGTCAGAGGGACATTACAACAGAGGTGTGAACTGTATTCCCTCTGGTGACCCCTTAACTTTCTATATACTGTCATATACTTTGGCTCATGACTAAATACCTGCAGAACTGATGTCCTTCACATTCCCAGCTCCCTGTTGCCCTCGAACAGACCCAGTACAGTGGACGCAGGTAGAGCAGCCTGAGGGACAAACAGCCAAGTAGGGCTGCTTTTACTTGAAGGTGACAGGGGGGGGGGGGGGGGAGACGCATGAGGAGCAATTTGCCGTTCCCATGGAACCACCATTTGCATGCTGTTTGAATGGGCTGATCTCAGGGTGGGGCAGGGGGGGTAGGGGTGGGGGTGTTGTTAGATAATACACACTGCTTAACGCTAACCATCAACAACAATATGTGTAAATTCATCAAAGTGTGCTCTTTGATTTCAAACCGCCACGTTCATTTTCAGCCTTAATTAATTCATGAAGACATTTTTAATTCAGCGTTATGGAAAGGAAATGTGAACGTGTACAACGCTCCTGCTCAACCGATAATAACTGCAACTGATGTGAAGGAATAACAACAATTACATTTAGAAAAGAGCATTAAAAATGTATTTAAACATTAAAAACAAATGATTCCTGACACTAACACAGCAGGAACATGTTCTATTAACCAGGCTGCTGTGTGTATTCCACAGCAGCTACTGTACGTCTGCTTTCTCTCTCCCTCACTAATGACTTGTGTGACATAACACATGCAGCTTTAACATTCATCGTCCACTCGGCGGTTTTAGCAGGTCAGCCAGTCGTCACCCAACTAGAACTATTCACCTCGTTTCACTCCACTCACTACAAACCTCACCCGACCACTACAGAAGTGCTGTGAGCCAAACAAACGCTGTACTCACCATCATGTACCACTGAATCACACAAGGTGGAAGACAATATAAGGTGGACACAGAATAAAGGGGACAGACACCTCCCTACACTTAAAGCAGAGAGGGATTTCCATTGGTCGTACCTGCAGCTTCCTGCAGAGGCTCATGCTTTGCATCGTCCCTGCAAACACAGGTCGGATTTTATTAGAAGGAGGGACAGAGTGTGAGAAAGCACACAAACACACACACACACACACACACACACACACACACACACACACACACACAATGTGGGTAATATATTGTGATCGTTTTGTGCAATATCCTATATAAGCGTATGGCATGGTGTCTGGAGTGCATCACCCAAATGTTTATACAGTCTCTTTCAAATACAACTGTGGACGTTAAAGCACACGATACTTTCATTGTAAGGAGTGTCATAGGAAACCACAGTACAAACAATTTAAGCTGACTCTCTAATAAACTATGTGCCCTCAAGAACATTACGATCATCCACTACTGGTTTATTAAATGTTCCCAGAAACATCCAAAAGAAAAATCGGGGATGCAGCCTTCTGCAATTATGCACCAAAGCTATGGAACACTTTACCTGCAGACATTAGGGAGGCAAGCTCGCTCAATATCTTCAAAAGTAAAAACATATCTCTTCACTTTAGCCTTTTAATGGTGATATTTTATACAATCTTTAATGCTTCTACTTTATGCCACTTTAAACTCATTTAAATGCTTTTATTAAGGCAGCTATTTCATCTCTTAACTATTAGCCTTTTCCACCTTTTTATTCTGCTATTTAATACTATTTTTAATGCTATTTACTATTTTTATTCTGCTATTTAATGCTATTTTAATGCTATTTTAATGCTATTTAATACTATTTTTAATGCTATTTACTATTTTTATTCTGCTATTTAATACTATTTTTAATGCTATTTTTAATGCTATTTTTAATGCTATTTTTAATGCTATTTAACTATTTTTATTCTGCTATTTAACACTATTTTAATGCTATTTTAATGCTATTTTAATGCTATTTAATACTATTTTTAATGCTATTTACTATTTTTATTCTGCTATTTAATACTATTTTTTAATGCTATTTCACATTTACATCAACACTGTGATTATTGTTCTGTAAATGCTCTTATTCTAATCTCGTACTAATTGTTATGTTTTTCCTGTGAAGGCACTTTGGGCTGCAACTCTATACTATACAAATAAAGCTTATTATTATTACTTAGTCAATATTTAACAAACTGATATAGTTGATAAGTGCCAATAGTAACACTAATCATTATGTAAATATTTTAAACTTAAGTGCTAGATACCATACATTGAATTAGTAACTTTATATATTTTTGTTTCTCCCTTCATTTACATGTTTATGCCACAGTCAATACACATTGTAGCTAAGCATGTCACATGATCAGAATAAGTTATGCTATACTATACACCACCTCTTCTTTATTTTATCACTCCTATTGTTTCAGTGTAAGTGTGATGTTGGCATGTAGCTGCATCGCCTATTAAAGATTGAACTCATTATCTGGGAGCGTTAACGTTGATGCAGCAGCCTATGTTCCCATCCTGATACTCACTCAGTGCCGGTGGTGGTGAGCCATTTCCTGACACTGTCCTGGCTCGAATTTCCTGTGGTTGACATGATGCAACAAGTTATAATAACACGGGTGACAAGTAACCACTGATGGCAAACACATGAAGTGACAGAAGTGGGAAGTCTCCTCTGAGAGCTGAGCGCTGAACAACAGCAGCATCTCATGTGACAGATTCCCTCCTTGCACTGTACAGACAGCACAGCTGCTCACACACTTGTGAATATTCTGTCCATAACTAGTTACTAATACATGCACAGTCATAGTGTCTCTGTGAGGTTGTTGCATGCACAGAACATTGTCTACATGAACAAAGATGATATGAAATGAATGATGTAACTGCTGGTTAAATAGTGATCGTGTACTCACTAAAGTACTGCTGAGATGTCTGACTGCTTGTGTTTCTTTACCCGTCGGATGATGTAGTGATTGCATTGAAGTGATATTACTTTGTTGTGTACAATATTATCATAATGTGAAGTGAAAAAAGAACTATTAAGAGAAAAAACCCAGTTGTAATAAATCCTAATTCTCCTTTAAGTCTCTGAATGTGTCGTATTATCGTTGCATCAGGACCATAAGTACAGTACATAAGTATAAACATCACTTCTGATGATTTACTCACTCATATTTGAGTCCAAAGCATTCCTTAGTTTATGATCAGACACTAAAATGAATAAACTACCTGTCAGTTCTGTCCACACTGCATCACTGAGCAACAATAACAGCAGACCTGGTGTTCACTGATGTTAAGTATTGTGGGTTGAATGTCATACATGGAAAGTTTAAAAGCACTCTTCACATTAATAATACCACCACTAGTGACATTCTTTAAATTCAGTGTGTATTGTGAGCTGACAGAGTACATCTTCATAGCTTCCATACCGTGAGCCTCCTGGTCCTGAGCTGGGATTAGGTCGGGTAGGTCCATGCTGCTCCAGTGGACCCTGGATGCAACCAGAATGGTCCTTTTGGCCCGAGCTCCCTCAGACGCCATGGAAGGAAACCACAGAGGGGATCAACAGCTCATCATATGAGAACAGATGCACACAAAAAACACCAGGAAAGCAGAGACACCTATGCACACAGCACCTGGGCAGCTGGTTTTAACATTGTCCTAAGCAGCAGCAGCAGCAGCAGCAGAGTTGATCCCGGGAGTGAGGAGCCTGTACACAGATGCAGAGCGAGCTGGAACTCACAGGCAGAGCGAAGCCACCAGCAGTTCTCACTCAGCTGCTGTTCTGCACAGTAAACATGCCAGAGCAAAGGAGGGACATGCAAATGACCTGGTTGGACTTCTCAGCCCTACAAGGAAATATTACGTCCTGGCAGACTCGTTAATGCCTTCCATCCACTTCCTGCTCCACTTTTATCCGTTTCTGCTGCCTGTGTGCAGAGGAGGATTCAGGAACAACTTTAATTATAATGTTTGTAGAACACATACTGTTGGATGCAATCAATAACAGGAGAGAATTCATTATTCTAACACTTGCATCTAGTGCTTTAAATTCAATATTGCATGTTATTAATAGAGGTTAAGAGGTCATTTTTTGCTCTTTTCAATGTTTTGCACTGTTTATTATTTGCATAACACGGTATCTATTCCTGTTTCTGTTTAACCCAAACAAGTGCATTTGTTTCACGTGTATATTTATATCATCATGCAAATGCTGTGGTGTTTTTTATGTTAAACCATGTCACACACACACACACACACACACACACACACACACACACACACACACACACACACACACACACACACACACACGCTCATTGTCATTGGTATTTCTGATGTTTCTATAGAGATAACTTAGCAAACACTTGATTGGTTTGAATTGTGCAAAACCTTTAGATCTAGTCAAACTTTAACGTTTGGAGCAGGTGACTGGGTTGGAGTGTTAGGGTATGTCTGCAGAGTGAGTCTGCTGATCAGCAACACTTTTTATTACTGGAAGTTGTAACCGGCAGCTTCTTCGCTGATATGCTGCCTTTAAAATGCAAATTGTTCCTCTTTCAACAGCTTTAGGAGATTGAGCTGTGTGTGTCTGTACAAGAGGAATAAGTAAATATAGGAAGAAAGACAGTAACAGAAAAAGGAAGACGCCAGCGTGTGTGTGTGTGTGTGTGTGTGTGTGTGTGTGTGTGCAACTGCTGTATTTTCTGTCTCCACCACTAGAGGGTGAGATAACATTTAAAACACTACACACAGTAGCTTTAAGTAACCCAATTGCAATAGTTTATTTTCTTATTTACCATTAATTTAAATAACCTTCTCTCCCCTTGAGGGAGCTGAACAGACGGGGGTGTGACTGATGAAATGTGTGTATGAAATATCAATATGTGCTGTGTTGCTCCTCAGGCTCTGTGGCGCCTCAGCAATTCATTTTTCTAAATAAAAATGAATAGATTGGGGGGTTGGATGTTTCACTGTAGTAACCCTGCTTATAGAAACGTGTTAAAGTCTCCGTACACTACTCGGACTTGAGAAAGGACTGAAAGTCTCTGAATTCATTTAAGAACTGAACTTCATCGCTGCTTCACATTGTTGTAGATTTGGGCCAAAGGCTTCTTAGAGGAGGCTGCCATATGCACAGCTTGTATGTGGGTGGCACGGCACCCAAGGGAGTCAGTAGGGGAGTGGGTAGGGTGCAGGGGGCTGAGTCCATGACTAATCAGCACCCTGAGCAGGCTGCCAGATGGGCCTTTTTGATCATCTGTGGCTCAGAAAGACTGTGCCAGTGGCCAACCAATCACAACAAAGAACAACTGAAGGAACACTGCGGACGCCGTGTGGCTGCTACATGTGTGGTTGTTTAATTGAAAAAAGACGATAATATAATAATACAAATGTGGGTTTAGGATACTTTCAGGATTAGGTGAGGCATCATGATATCTATGGGCTCTTTAGTTGAGCACACTGGTTATTGGTAACACACTTAATATATATGCAAACACAGCACATGCATGCCTCCTGCACCACATCCCCGCAGGAGGCGCAGCGCGATGAGCACGTTAAATGACACATAATAAATAAAATGCCCACCCCAGCGACAGCCCGTTGACCCTGCTGCCGCCTGGCAAGTGATCCAGAGGTTCCCGCTGCCGTACCACCGTAACACACACACACACACACACACACACACACACACACACACACACACACACAGCAGGCTGACCAGATTTCATTAGAAGACCACTATAGTATCAGGGGCTTGTAACAATAACTAACGCACTATAATAACTGCATTGGCTCTGAATGTTGGCATAGGACATAAATCACGAGGTGCAGAATTGTTGAGCTGTGTTGTGTCCAAACTCTTTTCGTCTCTCGTCTCTGTTCAGTGTCAACGTGTTGGCTGGGGCCTTCATCATTATCTGCAAGTCTATACTTCTTCTCCCGCTGTGCTGCCACATCTTTCTCTCCAGCATCACTCGTCCTCTGCGAACAGTGTGTGTGACTGTGGGACTGTATGACTGCGAGCTGTGGCTCTGCCACGATGAGATCTGCACACCCGCAGGCTCCTTAGTGGGACATGGATCATTAAGCAGCTCTATTATAAAACAAGACTTTTAATGAGACCAAAGAATCATCATCCCCTGGAAGATGATTCAGTGAGCGAGATTTAATCATAACGCTTATAACGTTTACTTATAGCACACGGAATAGAAGTTTACAAAGTGCCTCATGCAAAGACATTTACAATGATATCAACATGGTGGGGGTTGGTGCTGGTTGAGCAGTGCTTTGTATCTAAAGAGCATGAATCTATCTAAACATTACTTCCCACTGCTCATCCCGTTTGTGTGACGGCTGAGTTCAAGTGATGGTACATGACTGGATGAGCAGCTGGGGGCCACATACGCTACTGTACTGTACTGTGCCACTAATACTGAACAGTGTAAACCCAGACTCATGGTGTGAATGCCACGAGCGTCATTTACAGACCGGCCTCCTATCACTTTGTCTTTAAGAGCAGGGAATGTGACAATGAGCTGCTTCCCTGCCTTTTCCTTTCACAGCGAGTCAGGGGCCTTTTTTTCCACCTGCTATTTTGGGATATGCCTGCATATGTGTGTGTGTGTGTGTCTGTGTGGGTGTGTGTGTGTGTGTGTGCGTTCAATTGTTTTATGTTGAAATGGGATGGAGCCTCCTCTTTGTCTTCTATCTGCTCAGCTGCACCATGATTTATTGTTCCCAAAAGCCCACATTACTAATTAACAGAGTAATTAATTAATAGGAATTTGCATATTTGCATTTGCAATTAACGTAGAGAAGTAATTAGTTTGAGATGGAAGAGTTTGACTCATCAGATGTTGGTGTGTGTACTGGACCAGAAAGACCCACGCCAGATGAGGCATCCAGGGAGGCGGGAGCACTACAGCGGCCCCACTACAGCGGCCCCACTACAGCGGCCCCACTACAGCGGCCCCACTACAGCGGCCCCACTACAGCAGCCCCACTACAGCAGCCCCACTACAGCGGCCCCACTACAGCGGCCCCCACTACAGCGGCTCCACTACAGCGGCCCCACTACAGCAGCTCCACCACTACAGCGGCCCCACTACAGCGGCCCCACTACAGCGGCCCCACTACAGCGGCCCCACTACAGCGGCCCCACTACAGCGGCCCCACTACAGCGGCTCCACTACAGCGGCTCCACTACAGCGGCTCCACTACAGCGGCCCCCACTACAGCAGCCCCACCACTACAGCGGCCCCACTACAGCGGCCCCACTACAGCGGCTCCACTACAGCGGCTCCACTACAGCGGCCCCACTACAGCGGCTCCACTACAGCGGCCCCACTACAGCGGCCCCACTACAGCGGCTCCACTACAGCGGCCCCACTACAGCAGCTCCACCACTACAGCGGCCCCACTACAGCGGCCCCACTACAGCGGCCCCACTACAGCGGCCCCACTACAGCGGCCCCACTACAGCGGCCCCCACTACAGCGGCCCCACTACAGCGGCCCCACTGGCCCCAACTACAGCAGCTCCACCACTACAGCGGCCCCACTACAGCAGCTCCACCACTACAGCAGCTCCACCACTACAGCGGCCCCACTACAGCGGCCCCACTACAGCGGCCCCACTACAGCGGCCCCCACTACAGCGGCCCCACTACTACAGCGGCCCCACTACAGCGGCCCCACTACAGCGGCCCCACTACAGCAGCTCCACCACTACAGCGGCCCCACTACAGCGACTCCACTACAGCGGCCCCACTACAGCGGCCCCACTACAGCAGCTCCACCACTACAGCGCCCCACTACAGCGGCCCCACTACAGCAGCCCCACTACAGCGGCCCCACTACAGCGGCCCCACTACAGCAGCTCCACCACTACAGCGGCCCCACTACAGCGGCCCCACTACAGCGGCCCCACTACAGCGGCTCCACCACTACAGCGGCCCCACTACAGCGGCCCCACTACAGCAGCCCCACTACAGCGGCCCCACTACAGCGGCCCCACTACAGCGGCCCCACTACAGCGGCCCCACTACAGCAGCTCCACTACAGCGGCCCCACTACAGCGGCCCCACTACAGCAGCTCCACTACAGCAGCTCCACTACAGCGGCCCCACTACAGCGGCCCCACTACAGCGGCCCCACTACAGCAGCTCCACTACAGCAGCTCCACCACTACAGCAGCTCCACCACTACAGCAGCTCCACCACTACAGCAGCTCCACCACTACAGCGGCCCCACTACAGCGGCCCCACTACAGCAGCTCCACCACTACAGCAGCTCCACCACTACAGCGGCCCCACTACAGCGGCCCCACTACAGCGGCCCCACTACAGCGGCCCCACTACAGCAGCTCCACCACTACAGCGGCCCCACTACAGCGGCCCCACTACAGCGGCCCCACTACAGCAGCTCCACCACTACAGCGGCCCCACTACAGCGACTCCACTACAGCGGCTCCACTACAGCGACTCCACTACAGCGGCCCCACTACAGCGGCCCACTACAGCGGCCCACTACAGCGGCTCCACTACAGCGACTCCACTACAGCGACAGGTAACGGCAATGCTAATACACTGCGACAACATCAGGTGCTTTACTGTTACGTGACATTTGATGCAGGAACTATACTACAGGAACTAGACAGGTGGCAGCAACACAAAAACACAGAACTTTAAATACTGATTTGGCGATAATGTCACAGTAATCTGTCTCTCTTTGGATTAGAGGAATCCTTCAGTGTTTTCCTGAATAATGGCAGAATGTGCATGTTGACAGCACAGTGGTCTGATTAAATGAGAACAAACTGGTGTGAACAAATCCCCCCAGTACCATCGCTTCACAAGATCATGTGACTCAGAGTGCTCAGACTTTCATCTAGAAACTCAAATCAGTCCCCAGGGAATAAAACTGGCACTGAATCCCTGCACTGCAGCCAGACCGCGAGCACTGGGAGAGAGGCATGTGGGGAGAAAGAGTGAGAAAGAGAGACACGAGAGAGAGAGAGAGAGAGAGAGAGAGAGAGAGAGAGAGAGAGAGAGAGAGAGAGAGAGAGAGAGAGAGAGAGAGAGAGAGAGAGAGAGAGAGAGGGTGAGAGACAGAGAGGCACAGAGAGAGACATCATCCCTGGGGAGCTAACCTGCCCAGTGACGTCAGCAGCAGATGGCATCACTGACTTTACTGCTGCTGAAGAGAGAAGAGGAGAGAAGAGGAGAGAAGAAGAGAGAAGAGGGAGGAGGAGGACTGATATCTGCTGCTGAACACTGGTTTGATTGTCTTGAAGCTTCAGGAAGATGCTCTCTGGAATTTAACTCCAACATTGGGTGAGAAGCTCATCCGTCTACTCACAGAAGGATATGTACATTAAAATGGACCACCATTTATTCTTGAGGTTGACTTGTCTAATTGAATAATAATAATAATAATAATAATAATAATAATAATAATAATAATAATAATAATAATATAATAAAACTAGGTGGATTGGTTATGTTCAGTATATCTGTAAGACAATTCTTCTAACTTGTGATTTCTGCTACATCCCAATTGTGCAGCAGAATCCTTGTTGTTTCCTCACGTAATAGTGTTGAGTGTGATGTTGCGCGTTATTGTTGTAAGTTATGTGATGTCCTTAGATATTTAGAGATGAAACCGTTTATTCTGACTTCAACAGTAACGACTGATAATCTTATACTATTATTATAATAAGAAGAATAATGGTGATTATTCGCCACTTTGTTAAAGATGAAGGTGGGAATTGTAATGATAATAATAATAATAATAATAATAATAATAATAATAATAATAATAATAATAATAATAATAATAATAGGTTGGTTATGTATGCAATGTCATATTTCCCGTTGAGGATCAATATCGTTTTATTATCTTATCTAATATTCATTTCACTGCAGGAGAACATGCTGACTTGTGATGAGCCGCCCTCCAGCCGCACCAGCGATCCCTTCAGGGCCAGCTGGGCCACCAACCAATTAGTCAGGTCGGTTAAGCCTGAGCCGGGCAGAGCCCCGGAGGACACGTTTGAGTCCAGGGGAGAGGATGGAGAGAGGGGTGGCAGAGATGAGGAGGAGGAGGAGGAAGAGGAGGAGGAGGAGGGGGAAGTAGAACAAGCATGCGGTTTGAGAAGAAGGGGTTCTCATAAAAAGAAAGGGAGCCAGGACCGGGTTCGACTGCGACGCATTGAGGCAAATACGCGGGAAAGGAACCGGATGCATGGTCTGAACTGCGCGCTCGACAGTCTGAGGAAAGTTGTTCCCTGCTACTCCAACATGCAGAAACTCTCCAAAATAGAGACGCTCCGCTTGGCCAAGAACTACATCTGGGCCCTCGGTGACATTCTGAGCACCGGGAAAAGGCCGGACCTACTCACGTTCGTCCAGACTCTGTGCAAGGGACTCTCCCAGCCCACCACGAACCTGGTGGCCGGCTGTCTGCAGCTCAACACCCGCAGCTTCGTCTCGGAGCCAGGCGGGGAGTCGTTCTCCCTCTACCCCGGCTCTCAACACCACCACGGGCCTGAGGGAGTCGGCTCCAGCTCGGCGGACAGTGGCAGGCCCCTCCGGCCCTTCTGCGGCTCGGCTCTGTATGACAGTCCCTCCCCAGACAGCCCCAGCCCCCTGGATGCAGCGACCCTCAGCCCACCTATTAACTTCAACGGGATTTTCTCCCTGAAACACGAGGAGCCGGTGGACTACCGGAGCTGTCACTACGGCCTCCGCTACTGCTCCATCAGCCAGGGCTCTTCTGCAGGCCTCAGCCCGTACGACATCCACCTGCCGGGGCCAGTTTTACCAGGTGCAGGAGGAACTAAACAAGCCTTTCCATAATTAATGAACCCTATGGACATGTAGATTAGCCTACATTTAATCCCAATCGTCCCGTTGTTAACGAAACTGTTTTGAACATGTTGTGGGCGTTGGCTGCTGCCCACAGATGAGTTATAGTTAATTAATCTTATTAATCTTAATTGAATGCTAATTGTCAGGGGACCCGCGCCTTTTGTCGAGGAATGCTGCTGTGGTCCTAGAAAGACAGGTGTGACACACACACACACACACACACACACACACACAGGTGGACGCAGGCCAGTGATATTTTGCATTTTTGGTTTTGACATGTTTGGTTCTTTAGTTGAATCTTTACTGAAACGGATCACAGCGCAATAACAGAAAATAAAGGCGCAGGGAACTATGCAATCTGCATTTCTCAATATCGGTATAAATGAATTCAATGTTTCTTTCTTCAGATTTTGTGATTTGTGGAAAGTGTTGAGTGAAACTTTCATTGAAAATATGTACATAACGAATTATATGTTTGTATATGGAAATGTACAGCCATCAGGCCCACATTGATGTAGATATTGGTGGTAATAATGTCGCCTGACGCGCAGGCCTTACCATGTTCGGGAGATTCTTTAACGATTAAATAATGCAGAATAAATATTCCCATTGCGGCTATTTAAAATAATTTGACTTAATGTACAGACAGATTAAATGTACACACACTATTTGTTGTTGTGTTGCTACAGATGGGCCGACATAAGAATGTGCTGTTGACATGTGATGCCCATAACCTGTGGATGTATTTTGGCCCTCGGTGAGCGTGGGTGGGTGAGCGTGGGAGGAGGAGGGGGGGGGGGGGGGGGGGTAATTTATAATTGCATCACAAACTTGACTGGTGCAACGTGTGTGTCTGTAACGTTGGCGTTTTATTGGCAAATTGTTCTGAGATAAGAAGTGGATTTTTGTGAATGATCTGTTCTGGTGCACTATAAATGTGTTTCATTTAACTTTGTCACAGCTTTGTTTCACTCAAGAAATAAAACACAAGTTAAAACAAATGATGAAGGTTTACGGGATGTTCCTAAACTGTGTTCTCTGCGCGTGTTCTTGTTTGATTTCATTTAGATTCAACTCCAACTTGTTTTTGGAGGAAATCTATCGAGATGTTTATGATTTTCAGTCTATTTTGCGTTTCAAGTCAATACATGTCTTTATTTGACATGCAGTGAAGAGGATGTGTGTGTGCGCGAGGCGGTGTCCTCCTGAAGAGAATAAAGTCCCAATTTATTTTAGCACGTGTGTGAGTAGAAGATCAAACTCTGATATCATATCAACGATCCTAGAATATTTTTACTTGTGAAAACCAACTTTCAACCAGTTTTAACCCCAAAAATTCAAATTAAATGTCCAAATTAAGGAGGCTATAAAACATGACAGTACAACATCGAATATTTGTGTGTATATGTCTAGCCTATATAATATTATATATATATATATATATATATATATATATATATATATATATATGTACAGGCAGATTTCTTTGCAGCTAACATTTTTTATTCCAATAATTATATCATTCAAATATTTAAATCATTATGTAAATCTTCTGTAACTGGCAGACATTTGTAATATGCTGCTGTAATTGCAGCGAAACAAAACTGACCAGCCAGTATCAAAACTTGCTATATATATATATATATATATATATATATATATATGTATATGTATATGTATACTCATATATATACTCTTCTAATTTCCTGTATTTAAGTATCTGACTGCACCTGACTGGTTTATTATGTGATGAGAATGCGTGTCAAACCCCCAAAGGGCTTTTTCACACTATTCCTGCCCATATGTACTTAATTGCAGGGCGACAGCTAGCACTTCATCTTCACACCTTTGAATATCTCACTTATGCTAACATTAGCTGCAAGGTGTCAGCTTCCCAACAGTCAAACGCAATGAACACATTCTATGAAATAAAGCCCGCTCCGCTTGATCTTTCTGTTTGCGTCAATGTCAGCTTAAAGGAAACTCTGTTTCTGAAGTTGTGGTCGTCATTCAGATCATTCAGATCAACTCTGTACTCATCAGGACACATTACACTGATCTTCCCAATTGGACGTTGTTGCAATATAATCATGTTTCCAGATCTCAGCATTGACTTTGGTTGGAAACATGATGCTACAATGAAAATAAAACCCAACATGTATTAAAACTTCATTTAAAAAGGCACTCCAGTGATTTAATACTGAGATATTCTGATTTAGTCCGTACTAGTATGGATGTACTGGATCAAAGGACGGATTATGAGATAATGGGCCCCTTGGCACGGACATTTAAAGGGCCCCACCCCTCGTACATAAGAACAAGAGCCACCGATTCATAAAGACGCCTCTTTGTGGTCGCTCTGCGTCTCTTTGTGGTTGTTTTGCATCTCTTTGACAACCTGCTGTGTCTCTTTGTGACTTCCGACAAGAACTGTTAGGAGTACCTTCAAACAGCGGCTCTGTCCCGGGGCCCCCACATCTGCTGGGCCCCTGGGCCTGTGTCAGCCCGTTCAGTAATCTGTCATGACTGGATCCTACATTTCCCGTAACGGTTGAGTAAATGTAGCCTTGCAGCTGAAGGTTTCCTCTTCTCCTCTCTTCTCATGTTATGCCCCTTGAATCTGACTGGTGATATCTGAAGCTGGGTGTTGCTCGCGAGGCTGATCTCCGTACGGTTTACAAAGCAGCAGATACCTGAATACTTCCCGGAGGACTTTAATAAATGAGAAGCCTGTAACTGACCTGCCTGTAATCAGTAGTGAAATATGTCCTGCTGTGACGTGTGTGCACAGTGTGGTGCATACTCGATCACTCTCTGTACAGCTGCCTCTTGTTGCTTAAAACACTGTTAGAAGCTGCTTTGTAGAATCGTGCATGTATCATGTAGCAGAAAATATAAAAACTGCAGTTTTCTTTTAGTTCAACTCACTTCAATTGTGTAACACTGACTGATTATGACCACACACATTCCCCTCTGTGGGTCTTTGTCTGTCTGTGGAGTGCATGTGTACAGAAACACACACTGTGTTCTCTCCCTCTGTCACCATTTCCAAAATCCTTCCCCAAGTCCCGAGCCACAGATGGCGTGGGACACACAATTTCCTCCATTAAATTCTGAATAATCTGCTTTTTGAAGAGGAGGGTGCTGCGTAGCCTGGTGGTGGGATTCTAGTTTTAATTAGAGGGTTTAAGATGCTAAGCCCCTCAGAACAGTGGCCTTCAAGAGCGGTGGTTTGCAGGTGACGCTCCAAAACTGAAGTCACGCCGTTGTAACAGCCAACAAGTCATTTGCATTTCTTCCTCCCGCTCTCCCCCAGCCCCTGAAGAACTCCTCAGATTTGTGTGTTTGGCAGCGTCCAACATTTAGTTTTGGCAGGGGTGTGGCTGTGAGGCTGTCCTGTAAAGATATCTAGGTTGTACGTGTGACTATGCTGTGTATGATTAGGAGAAAACATTTCATATTTCAAGCCTTTTATAAGAAGATAAACATCTCATGGATTCAGATGAAGTCAAAGTGAATCACATTCATCTTTCCAAACATGTATTTATTCTCTGAGTAGAGCCAAGCCGTGTTTGGTTGCTGTCCATGTTTTCGTCTTCACGGTGTGTTTTCAGAAGTCCGTGTTCGGTTGCACTCGTCTCGTTTCTGGCTCCAAGAAAACAAGATAGCGGCGGCCATTTTTGAGGCTCCAATATTCAATCAGCCTCTCTGCACCCTAGTGGCTCGTAGGGGGCATTGCATGTACAGACAATACACTGAGCCATTACTCCATAGTGATGTTCTTAGATATTCTAAAAACACTGTGTTCAGATGATTCCAAAAGAGCACTTTAAATCCAGCGTGCAGTGTTTAACAGCTCTAGTGGGACGATGGTGTGCATTCTCCAAACCCTCAAGGCCTTGGAACTCCAAGCCAACCATCAGCCATGGAACAATGTTGTCTGTAGTTCTGACAGCATGATATGCATGGGGACCTTCAGTATTGCCTTTAACACTCAGCCACAGTAGCTGCTGCTTGAACATAAAGTATCTCACAACCAGTCTAACAAACATCCCTTAATTCTGTCTGCATATCACGTCCTCCCACTGGATCCTCATGTTGAGAAACGTCTAACCTTTTACCTCCAGGACGGGGAAATGTCCGTCCAAAGGCCTGCACTCCAACAAGTGGAATGAGAACTATTGAGCTCATCTATCTGGAAGCTTTGAATAATAAATATCAGTTCATACGTATAAAATATGTATGAACGGATCCTATCTGGACAAATTACATGAAGTTTGTCTGTCCTTGACTCCGGCTAATCAGGGCCACATTAAGAGCTATTTGGAACGGCATGTCATACAATGAGGCCATTTATATTACCAGCTAATCCTGACGTCTACTAACTGCTAACGACCCCATCAAAGACCCTAAAAATACCATTAGTTTCTTCCCCCCATTTAACATGAAAAGAGGTATTTAAGATTAAAGTAAAATAATTCTGCTTTTAGAAAATGTCTCTTTCTACAATACTTAGTTTAAAACCGGCGAAGGGTTACAAGATTAATTTTCACATAGAGATCTGAGCCACCGGAGGGATGTAGGATTCATCGTGGATTTGATGAGGTTGCGCAACCTTGTCCGCTCTGGTCAAGTGCAACAGGACCGGGGACATTCTCCCACCTGTGGCAGAAACTATTGGCAGGTACATGTATTGCACACCTGCTGTATGTGGAGTTTCTAAAACACAAGAGATTAATTTCTGCTGTGCAGTGATGGAAGAATAAAGCAGAAAGTAGCTGGTGAAGAAGCTTGAGGGTGAACAACTCTGTACATCAGTGAACATGTTCCAACTACTACCATCAACGCAGCACGAGAGAGGAAGACGAGCTGCGTGTGGTGTCAGATGCTGCTACAGATGTGCGGCATGTTAAATAACACAGACTAAAAATATTACTAATAACGCCACAAAGTCAGGATCCAAATCAAATAAAAGGGTTTAATCTATATTCTTGCAAGAAGGAGCGAGTTTATACATACAAAGGATGATCAAACACACATACAGGTTTGTAAGATCTGCTGTGTTGCTCAGAGAAGCAACTGTCCCAGCCCTAGTATTTATATGCATATATCACAGGATGAGGTATCAGACGTGCTAATTCACTAGGCTGAGGACTGTTCTTTGAAAGAGCAGTTCACCTCCTGTCCCCTGCTGTGCTTAACAATTAGTATTTCCTGTATTTTCCTATCACACAAGTAGTATGAAGAAGTAGCACAGAAACCACGGAGGCTCTTTAGGGGTATCTGCACCAATTTTGGGCAAATATTTGATATTTTTTGTAACATTCAGGAAATAAAAAAGGACAAACCATACGGCCAATGATTTATCAGGGATGCTTGGATGATTCCAGCCCACCTGGTAAAACATGTGATTTATCTGGATACTTATATTCGATCCACCTGAAGAGTGCTCATTGTCTCGATTCTGCCTGCATTGTGATCAGATGTCAATATGCAAATTTGCCAACAAACACGTAGCAATTCATTCATTCATTTTCAAATCACATTCCGCATTGAAGACTTCCGAGCTTTGGCTTTTACTTGTAGCTTTTACCAGGCAGCAAAGTGACCTTTTCTTCTTGTGAGGCAGATTCTGCTGATGTGTTTTTTCTTATACAGATCAGATCTCCAGTAAATGGGATGATGATGTCTTCTCTTAAACTGACTGATGATACTGATATTTACATAATAGTCGGTATAAACGGTATGTACTTCCTGATAACTGTGTTATTAAATATCTGTATTCAGTCAACTAAATCAGCTCCTGAGCAAATACCAGGTGTAATAACTACAGCACAGCACACATTAATGTTCATACTGCTCTCTCCTGACACGTCAAAACCTTGTCCAGGGTGAGCAGTAAAGATGAGTTAACCACCCACCAAAGCCCAAGCAGCTTGCGCTATATCTTTTTTATATTTTCTCCTAAGCAGCAGGCAGTGAAAGGTTTACTGAGGAAAGTTCTTGAGAAAGACAACTTTGAAGGAAATACAATCCATCCATCCATCCATCCATCGTCTACCTCTTATCTGGGGTTGGGGGCAGCAGCTCCAGTAAGGAACCCCAAACTTCCCTTCTCCGGGCCACATCCTCCAGCTCCGACTGGGGGATCCTGAGGCGTTCCCAGGCCAGTGAGGAGATATAATCTCTCCACCGAGTCCTGGGTCTTCCCCGGGGTCTCCTCCCAGCTGGACGTGCGTGGAACACCTCCCTAGGGAGGCGCCCAGGTGGCATCCTTACTAGATGCCCGAACCACCTCAACTGGCTCCTTTCAACGTAAAGGAGCCAGTTGAGCCAGCGGCTCTACTCCGAGTCTCTCACGGATGGCTGAGCTTCTCACCCTATCTCTAAGGGAGACGCCAGCCACCCGTCTGAGAAAACCCATTTCGGCCGCTTGTACCCGTGATCTCGTTCTTTCGGTCATGACCCAGCCTTCATGACCATAGGTGAGGGGAGGAACGAAGATCGCCCGGAAGATCGAGAGCTTTGCCTTCTGGCTCAGCTCTCTTTTCGTCACAACGGTGCGGTAAAGTGACTGTAGTACCGCCCCCGCTGCTCCGATTCTCCGGCCAATCTCTCGCTCCATCGTGTCCTCACTCGCGAACAAGACCCCGAGGTACTTGAACTCCTTCACTTGGGGTAATGACTCATTCCCTACCCGGAGTAGGCAATCCACCGGTTTCCTGCCGAGAGCCATGGCCTCAGATTTGGAGGTGCTGATCCTCATCCCAACCGCTGCACACTCGGCTGCGAACCGATCCAATGACTGCTGAAGGTCACAGACCGATGACGCCATCAGGACCACATCATCTGCAAAGAGCAGCGATGAGATCCTCAGGTCACCGAACTGCAACCCCTCTGCAACAGGATTGGCGACAAAGCGCAGCCCTGCCGGAAGCCAACATTCACTAGTGGGGGCACTAGTAAATTGATGGGATCACCAAAGTCAGTAAGTAACTTACAAATGACTAAAGAAATATAAAGCGACTACAAAGACACGCAGAGCAACTGCAAAAAGACACAAAATAACAAGAAAAGGAGCTGAACAGCACAAAGAGACACACAATGACTACAAAACGTATAAAGCTGGAGTACATACAGTAGTTTTAAAGTATATTGCCTTGTATGGAATTCTATGGGTCCAGAATGTTAACTGATGTCATAAAAAGAGTTCTCGCACACAGTCTCTGAGTGTGTGAGAGAATTCTTCTTCAGTGTATCACTGCAGACGAGCTGGTGTGCACCTTCAATCGTATCTGTGTGACTTTTGTGTGGCTCTGGCTCTGTGTCACTCTGTGGGACTCTGTGTGACCTATGTGTGGCTCTGTGTGGCTCTGTGTCACTCTGTGGGACTCTGTGTGACTCTGTGTGGCTCTGTGTGACTCTGTGTGACTCTGTGTGGCTCTGTGTGGCTCTGTGTGGCTCTGTGTGACTCTGTGTGGCTCTGTGTGGCTCTGTGTGGCTCTGTGTCACTCTGTGGGACTCTGTGTGGCTCTGTGTGGCTCTGTGTGGCTCTGTGTGGCTCTGTGTGGCTCTGTGTGACTCTGTGTGACTCTGTGTGGCTCTGTGTGGCTCTGTGTCACTCTGTGTGACTCTGTGGGACTTCTGTGTGACTCTGTGTGACCTATGTGTGGCTCTGTGTCACTCTGTGGGACTCTGTGTGGCTCTGTGTGGCTCTGTGTGGCTCTGTGTGGCTCTGTGTGGCTCTGTGTGGCTCTGTGTGACTCTGTGTGACTCTGTGTGGCTCTGTGTGGCTCTGTGTCACTCTGTGTGACTCTGTGGGACTTCTGTGTGACTCTGTGTGACCTATGTGTGGCTCTGTGTCACTCTGTGGGACTCTGTGTGGCTCTGTGTGGCTCTGTGTGACTCTGGGTGACTCTGTGTGGCTCTGTGTGGCTCTGTGTCACTCTGTGTGACTCTGTGGGACTTCTGTGTGACTCTGTGTGACTCTGTGTGACTCTGTGTCACTCTGTGTGGCTCTGTGTGACTCTGTGGGACTTCTGTGTCACTCTGTGTGGCTCTGTGTCACTCTGTGTGGCTCTGTGTCACTCTGTGTGGCTCTGTGTGGCTCTGTGTGGCTCTGTGTGACTCTGTGTGACTCTGTGTGACTCTGTGTCACTCTGTGTGACTCTGTGTGGCTCTGTGTGACTCTGTGGGACTCTGTGTCACTCTGTGTGGCTCTGTGTCACTCTGTGTGACTCTGTGTGACCTATGTGTGGCTCTGTGTCACTCTGTGGGACTCTGTGGGACTTCTGTGTGACTCTGTGTGACTCTGTGTGACTCTGTGTCACTCTGTGTGGCTCTGTGTGGCTCTGTGTGGCTCTGTGTCACTCTGTGTGACTCTGTGTGACTCTGTGTGGCTCTGTGTCACTCTGTGTGGCTCTGTGTGACCTATGTGTGGCTCTGTGTCACTCTGTGGGACTCTGTGTGACTCTGTGTGGCTCTGTGTGGCTCTGTGTCACTCTGTGTGGCTCTGTGTGGCTCTGTGTGGCTCTGTGTGGCTCTGTGTCACTCTGTGTGGCTCTGTGTGGCTCTGTGTTGGCTCTGTGTGGCTCTGTGTCGGCTCTGTGTCGCTCTGTGTGGCTCTGTGTGGCTCTGTGTGGCTCTGTGTGACTCTGTGTGACTCTGTGTGGCTCTGTGTGACCTTGTGTGGCTCTGTGTGACTCTGTGTGACTCTGTGGGACTTCTGTGTGACTCTGTGTGGCTCTGTGTGACTCTGTGGGACTCTGTGTGACCTATGTGTGACTCTGTGTGGCTCTGTGTGGCTCTGTGTGACTCTGTGTGGCTCTGTGTGACCTATGTGTGGCTCTGTGTCACTCTGTAGGACTTCTGTGTGACTCTGTGTGGCTCTGTGTGACCTATGTGTGACTCTGTGTGGCTCTGTGTGACTCTGTGTGGCTCTGTGTGACCTATGTGTGACTCTGTGTGGCTCTGTGTGGCTCTGTGTGGCTCTGTGTGACTCTGTGTGACTCTGTGTGGCTCTGTGTGACTCTGTGTGGCTCTCTGTGTGGCTCTGTGTGACTCTGTGTGGCTCTGTGTGACTCTGTGTGGCTCTGTGTGACTCTGTGTGGCTCTGTGTCACTCTGTGGGACTCTGTGTGACCTATGTGTGACTCTGTGTGACTCTGTGTGGCTCTGTGTGACCTATGTGTGGCTCTGTGTCACTCTGTGGGACTTCTGTGTGACTCTGTGTGACTCTGTGTGGCTCTGTGTGGCTCTGTGTGACTCTGTGTGGCTCTGTGTGACCTATGTGTGGCTCTGTGTGACTCTGTGTGGCTCTGTGTGACTCTGTGTGGCTCTGTGTGACCTATGTGTGACTCTGTGTGACCTATGTGTGACTCTGTGTGACCTATGTGTGACTCTGTGTGGCTCTGTGTGGCTCTGTGTGGCTCTGTGTCACTCTGTGTGACTCTGTGTGACTCTGTGTGACCTATGTGTGACTCTATGTGGCTCTGTGTCACTCTGTGTGACTCTGTGTGACCTATGTGTGACTCTGTGTGACTCTGTGTGACCTATGTGTGACTCTGTGTGACTCTGTGTGGCTCTGTGTGACTCTGTGTGACAGGGTGTGACTGAGTTTGACAGAGTTATTTCAACAAATGTACCCATCTGGGAAGAGGAGCAGCTGCCGCAGAGGAATGTCAGCGGTGTCTGGCGAGCACCTCCACCTACAGCCTCTCCCGGCAACTTGGATCATCGGGATCAATGTTATGGTATAATATGAAATATGACTGAAACATCTGTGTGAGACAGCATCTACTGACTATTTGTAGAACTGCCAGATAAAATATTAGGGGGGGGGGGGGAGTTTCAATTAACATAAACACTAAATTCAGATGCTCCAAAGCTGTGTCTGTAAGGAAGTCCACATGTTGACATTTGCAGATATCCTGAACAGATGCAAATACACAAATGTGCACACACACACACACACACACACACACACACACACACACATACACACACACACACACACTATGATCTTTCAGTTAACATGCAAACACATTTATAGATGCAGTTTAAAGCTGCGTTTCTTCTTCTTCTTCTTCTTCTTCTTCTTCTTCTTCTTCTTCTTCTTCTTCCTTCTCCTCCTCCTCCTCCAGACCCTGTTGGACTTCACAGACTTAAAGATCTACCAGAAGATGATCGAGGGCCGTCAGGATACTTTCCTTCTACACGAGCTGTGTACCAGAGATGCTTCTTCCTCCTCCCTATCCTGCACGTTCACCAACAACTCCTGCTCCTCTTCCACACTGAGAGCGACCCTCCCTATCTCAGTTCCACCAGCAGTTTCTCACCAAGCAGAGTAATGGAGGTCTGACGAATGCAGAGACGCTCCACCTGAGACTTCAGTGCCTCACTTTTCCAGCCATGCTCCCTAAAAAAGACGACCAGTTTGCACTTTTACTGTTTACTTCTGATCCTTTACACTGTTCAATAAAGTTCATCATTATCTGCAGTCATCAGTTCGGTCATTTCAGTCCACAGGAATTAGCATAAAACACATTTTTGGGATCCGAATAAATGAGTAACTTTGAATGCTGTTGTCTCGTCACACGTTTCTAATTTCTTTTATCTTTTCTATTTGAGTTTGCCAGCAGAGAACTTTACCAACTAGTTACTTTCTGATAAGTCACCCCTAATGAATGGTTTATAAGAATAATTTATCATTAATAAAGGATTCTTATAGTAATCCATTGTTACAGTTGTACATTTTTTATTTCTATTAATTCATATATTATGTTGGATATCAATAACAAAAGGAGGTTCAAGATACATTTTTACAATTTAACAGTAAGTAGGCTTATCGGAATCATCATGAAACAGAAAACTCAAATCTTTCTGACCTCCCTCACCTGTCTGTGGCTCTCAGGCCTCAGCATCTGTCCTGCCCCTGACTTTCCCTCAGTGGTAGGACACCACAAACCACCACAAGGTCAGCAGTTCTTATTTTGCTTGGAATATCTCTTTGATTGATTGGTTGAGAAACAGAGGTGGCATCTCTGTGAGAGGACATGTGCAGTTGTAAATATGCACACATCTGTGTAGGGAGGAATATGTGTGTGCGTGTGTTTGTCTCTTGGTACCACACATTTCCAGATGGGCACACACACACACACACACACACACACACACACACACACACACACACACACACACACACACACACACACACACACACACTCCCTCTGTAGCCCACACAAAGACCAACTGGTCTGTTGGCAGTCGCCCCACATCTATGATCTGGAGCTTTATGTGAGAGAGCAGCCCGAGTGAAAGTGCCTGTAATAAACAGGCCGAATGGAAACACTGCAGAATGTTAATGTTACGTTTACTGTGTGTCACACAACAGTGACACATGTCAACTTCAGGGTATGTGTTTCTCATTAGTGTTTTATTGAGAGGTGATACTATGGCATCAGGGAGCTGGACTAAAACAACAACAATAATGTAATGACATGTCTCGTCCACCGGGGGCAGCAAAGCTGTCTTGAACAGCTACTCTGAATACAACAGAAGAAGTCTTCCATATATTACATACAACATATACATACTTTGTTATGTGAGAATCCTTTGTATATTAATTTGAAATGAAGTATTTTTAGAGAAATATAATAAAACATTTATGTTTGTAATGCCATGAAAATGACACAAACAAAACCAGATACGTTAAAACATTTCAAGTCACATGGAAGATTTTTTTCTAAGATGGTAGAAAATAAAGACAGAGCCGCTGGTGAAACAATAAAACAGTGAGTGGGATAACGAGGCAAACAGTTGTTGGGGCTGCGAATGAAAGGCAGCACAGATGGCAGCGTGCTCCACCACTCACTCTGTGGAGAACACGGAGAGACGATGTGATTCCTCCGTGGCTCCTGCAGCTTCATCGTGTGTGGCCTATGGCGTTTAATGAGACTCACATAAAAACCAGGCGCACATGATCTGATGCAAGATGCTGTCAAGAAACGTTACAGGTGTGTAAATGAAGGCCGAGTTCAAAAATGGGTGTGGTCCGAGCCAGGGCGCCGGGAGAGGGAGACGCCACTTCACGCCTCTGGCACCATTTGGAGCACTGCTGGTCTCTAGTAGTATTGTTACACCTGCTCTGATACGGGTCAAGATGTACCTGTACCTTCTAGAAAATACTTTATTTTGGTTGTCACAAGACAAAAGTTAATAACAAGTGCAATGTGTGTGTGTGTGTGTGTGTGTGTGTGTGTGCACATTTGTGTATTTGCGTCTGTTCAGGATATCTGCAAATGCAGTAAGAGCAAGCTGGTGGTCTGTAGCAGTCAGTGAAGGCAGTATCCTCAGTATGACACAGCTTTGGAGCATCTGAATTTAGTGTTTATGTTAACCCCCCCCCCCCCTAATATTTGATCTGGCAGTTCTACAAATAGTCAGTAGATGCTGTCTCACACAGATGTTTCAGTCATATTTCATATTATACCATAACATTGATCCCTGATGAGGCGCGCTGTGATGAAAACACTGCGTTAGTATAAATGAGTCATCAAATACTTTAATAAAGAACAACATGAAGTCATGTCTGCTGAAGTGAAACGAGCTTCCAGGGGTGTTTAAACTAATCATCGCGTGATGAAGGTTACAGCGTGGTTTTTGTAATGGATGTAAGGTTTTGTTACACACACTTACACACTACATACACATTACACATGGGATCAGGGGGTGACATGACTGCAAATACATTTAAATATCATGCAGGTTCACCAGTGAGTCAGATCACACACACAGTGTGAATGTGAGACAGGGGGGGGGGGGGGCAGCATCACCCACATCCTTTAACAAAACATGTCTGTCTCCTCGTGTGTGGACAAAGACTCTCTGTCGCTCTTTCATTTCTCTTTGTCTTTCTTTTTTTCCAGCTCATCTTCGTCTTCGAATGGCTGTAGATGTAAATGAGATGCTTATTACAGCAGCGTTCATCAAGCTGCTGCTGCTGCAGCGACATCAACGTCTTGATGAATATTCATGCAAATTTGTTAATTAAGTTAATTATTCTGCTGAAAACCATTTGTCTTGCGGAGGAAATCTTTCCTGCAATGGCTTTTAGCATGTTTCAGTCATTAGTCACTTGCGAGGCTATTTAAAAAACACTTTGGCTCGTTCCTTTTTTTAAGATCAGAAGAAAGTTGGACTGGAGGGGCGGGGTGCGGGGGGGGGGTCAGCATTCACAGGGTGTCAAGACACTTTCAGGAGGTCAGCTTCATGGATGCAGTACTGATTGTTATGATCAGTGTATCTTATATCTACATCTACATTAATATTTGAGCTACTGTATTTGAGCCAGGATCAGATGCTGGGTGTTGCTGATGAGACTCCTGTTCTGTAGAATCAAAGGCGGCGGCGGCGGCGGCGGGTCTAATTGTAACACGAGGGCTGATGCTCCTCTACTGCAGCGCCAACAGTAGGTCCGCCATAAAATCGTCTCATCTGAGCAAAGTTGTTAACTTTATTGCCCGTCTCACATGATTTCAGGAGATTGCACTCATGTTCCTGTGTGTGTGTGTGTGTGTGTGTGTGTGTGTGTGTGTGTGTGTGTGTGTGTGTGTGTGTGTGTGTGTGTGTTAGAAGATGTTATTTAAGTTGGGTACACGACATCATAAAAGACGTTTCGATGTATTTCTCCTAAAGCCATAGTAAAACATGTAATTGCATAAAGAGCACTTTGTACGTCTGGTTCAGCTGCTCAGGATTATAATCCTGGACTATGAGCATCAGTACTTGTTACGTGTTTTATATCCTGCGAGTTTTTCGGGGGAACAACCGCTAGAACATGCCAACGTTAAAACCTACACATTTTATTATACATAAAGAAATAATAACATAACAGTAATCATTTTGTAAAATAACTCAGTATCAAGAATAATACTGCAACTAGTATAATAGAGAATTTAGCAATTGACAAAAAAAGGTTTTATATTAAAAATAATACGCACGACAGCCTTTTTTAAATTAAAACAGCGGAGCTGAGGTGATGCAGGTGAGAGCAGGACGGCAGGTGAGTTGTTAGATAATGCTGAACGAGGAAACACACGAGAAGATAATGCAGCTCAGCAATAACACGAGGAGACAAGATCCCAGAGTGACTGTTGTTTCAGATAACTGAAGTCTACACGGGATCAAGTCCAACAATAAGTGCAGAACTTGCAGGTATGATTATGAAAGATGTTAAAAGATGTCACACATCATCTGGTGATCGCTTATGTTTTATGAACAGTTCAAATGAAAAAAGCAAACAATTCAAAAATCAGGATTGAAGACATTTTTTCAAAAACATTTAATGTTATTGTTGAAAAAGTTCTCGATGTGACGAATACATCTTTGAATGTGCACAGCGATCACGCTTCTGCATCTATAAAGCTCTCATTTAGTCACACGAAGCAGGTTACTCATCTCCTACAGTCATGTGAGGGACATTCTCCCTCACACAGTTCACCAGCTTTGGTAAATTGAGATGCACTTTATGGTTGTGCTGTCAGGTCAAAGTCTCGGCGACGAGCATTAGAGTGTGGCAGCACATCAAACCCCAGTAAAGAGTCTGGACCGTCCAGGCAACACATCTCGTTCCTATGGCGGAGACACTGCGGCTCTCATGGCTGTTCTTCATGCTTATCTTCCTTCTGGTGGGACTGCAAGGAGAGCCCAGCAACACTGGACACACGCGGAGCAAGAGGAGCGTCAGCTATGAGCAGTGAGTGGGGATCGAACAGGGATGTCTCGTTCAGTGAGGGATCACAGATGATGGCGTCCACCAGTATTACTCATATTACACATTACTGTAATACTGATATGTGTGGCCTCTCATTCCAATGCTTTTCTTTTTCTCATGTGTCAGGGAATAACGTCTAAGTATCCGAAGCGTCAAACTTTATGCTGTGAAATGTTAGTTTTTTATGTTTGATCTGAGCGCGTGGAACTCAATCACAAACGTTATGTTGGAAGTCTGCCTTGGTGTCCCAAGAGGAGCGAAGGAAATATGGTTTTATTGGATTTTTCCTTCAGGGAAATAAGGAGAAACTGAATATTATCTGAGGTTCACACCCTAAGCAAACCCTAAAGCTATTCTATTCCATAACCCGTAGAAGATATGTGAGTCTGTTGAGTGAGTTGTGCTGATTTGACCCCGTAGGCCTCGTATGCTGTCAGATAACGGTCACCTTGTCTTCACAACCGGTGACAATAAAGAGATCCGCTTCGCGACGTCAGCCAATGGCCGGGTGAAAGTGGATAATGAGGACCTCACCCAACTTATGAGCCAGGTAAGCTTCTTCCATCACTACAACTCATACGACACATGTGATGGATGGGCGAAGAGTTAACAGGATCAGACAGTCAGTGGTAACGAGGTAATGTAACTTCCCAAACCAGGAAGTATGCAAACAAATATTCTAAAGTTATGTTCCTATACAACTGAACAGCATTCTCAATGACGTTTCGAGGGAAACTTCTTTTGCTCCCGATTACAATGAGAGACAAATCAAAGTGTGTGTGTTCCACCATGGAGGTGAATGACCTCTACAATTGTACACTTCCTTCCTTTCTTCCTGTGCAACAAGTCGTCCGTGCACAGCCACGTGTTCTGAACATTATAGCTGTCCTCATCCTTGTTCATTATTCAGATGCTCCTGTTCTAATCTACGAGGTTTGGCTTTTATTTGTTGCAACAGCAAATTAGTTTACCCAAACAAGCCAGGAGATGTTGTACTTTTACTACATAACTGTCTCATTATAACTTCTTATCAGCTTTACACAGCTGAGCGCCTGCTGCTTCTCATATGAGGCTGGGGATGATTAACAGGTTAGGAAGCAGACACAGCAGTTTGGACAGAGAGCAGAGGTCAGGTGCAATATACCCATGATTAAAACTGTCACACGCACACAATCTTTAGATCAGCAAACGGCAGCTAATGTTGTTCTGGGGTGTTCCTTCAGTGTCAACTAATCATCCAGGAGCTGGATTCCATCGAGAGTCAACAGGACTGTTTATCTTGAGAGCAGCAGCTGCTCGTCCTCCAGAAGGAGCTAAAGGTCCATGTTGGCCCTGCTCTGATGACTCAGTATTTAGCAAGAGCAGGTTCCAACGTTCAACAGGTTCTTGGAAAGACAGCTGTGGCCGTGGAATATTCCTCCCACTTGTTGGAGTGTGGGTACTCCCTGGCGAGAACCCTCAGTGACGAAGCCCAGATGTTGAGTCTTAGCCGTTTCCTTTACACTTGATCAAACCTCCAAGGACTCTGGACCTTTTCTTTATTGAAGATGTAATTCTTCATTTGTTGTAGAACTCTGAATGAGACCGCACGACTGCACTCTTTACTGTACGTGGAGGATTTCTCCAGGAACAGTTTTGTCCTCAGCTTCTGTATACTGACGTGTCTGTAACTGTCTGATTTCAGATCAAAACCAACAAAGAAGACATTACTGACATTAAGACTCACGGAGGTGTAGTTCCCCCTGATATCACCAACAAACTCAACCAGCTTGATACCAAAGTAGGACATTAACAGCTAGTTCCTTGTATGTTCTATGCAATAAGTCATTGCTTGTATGAAACACAACTTGCTTCTTTCTATGTTTTCCAGGTGTCGACACTTGAGAGTAAAGTGGCTGTACTTGAGACGGTAACACATCTAGGAACAGTTTCTTATAATGTCTCGAACACAAGACTGTACCGCTCGTGTTCCTCTCTGTAACCTTCCGCTCCTCTTTTCTGCTCCAGACGGTGCAGAAGGTGTCCTGCAGCAGTAATCCCTGTCAGCATGGAGGAACATGTCTGAACTTACTCAACTCATACCACTGTGTGTGTCCCAACAACTGGGCGGTGAGTTCCTCACTGTAGGCATTGCTCAAAGTGACACTGGTGCTGCTTAAAAACACCTATTAAGTTAAGTAGAAACCAAGTTTCTCAAGGTTTCCTCCCTTTCTTTTGTAATCACTTTCAATTCTCATGTGGACGACACACAAGCACAATATCAAGTCCTCAGATACTAGAAGCTGAAACACGCACACTAGTGAAGGCCAACATGGTTTCTGAAAGATTGAACACCACACTCAGTTAAAGTGATGACCCTGTTCTTCTACAACTAGTCAGTCAAAAGACATGCATGAAAAACACAAAGACACAGAATCTGTATTGATGGAGAACACAAGGTGAAAACTGTCAATCAGATTCTTTGAGAAAAGGGCGTTGAAGTTAAACAACGATGGTTTGCATGTAATCATGTCCTTATTAATACTTTCTGCTGATTCTGAACCAGGTGTGTTTCTCCCATTCCGTGTGTGTGTGTGTGTGTGTGTGCGTGTGTGCGTGTGTCAGGGTCCTAACTGTGCAACAGATGTGAATGAATGCCAAGTGTATTCGGGAACGTTACAGAGTTGTCAGAATGGAGCAACCTGCGTTAACACGCCCGGATCCTTCACGTATGTCCGAAGCTTCCCATGATACTCTATTGATCGTAATGTTTTCCAAATGAAACGCACCAGCATGTACACACACACACACACACACACACACACACACACACACACACACACACACACACACACACACACACACACACGATTTAGTTTATGAATCCTCCTCTTTGAAAGTCTTTTTATATTTGATATTTCTGTTTGTGTGCAGTTGTACCTGTTCTCCAGAATGGACCGGGGTTCTGTGCACGGTGCGTTATGATGACTGCAGGAACGCCGGACAGGACCTGTGTGTGCATGGCACATGTATCGATGCAGACCGGGTTACACCTGGACAGGTAACCAGTCATGTCATTTGGCCTCCACGACTTGTTTATAACAATTCAGTATTATGTCAGTTTGTTGTTGTGTTTCTATGATTCTGTTTGTCGATATGTATGATTTTGGATTTCCCCATAAACAGCCTAAATATAAATGCATTTGTGAGAGCGGCTGGGAGGCTCCAGCTGGGAACCCGTCCTGTGTGGCTGATGTGAACGAGTGTAACCTGCCCAACAAGCCGTGCTCCCCCAACCCTGCTGTCCCCTGCTACAACACTCAGGGATCCTTCTACTGTGGAGCCTGTCCTGCTGGTAACACTCAACAACACTTTATTTACAATGAAACAAGCTGCAATCTTTCCCTTATTTCAGTAGTTGTTTAAACAAATATAATTCTATATGCACAATAATACACAAGCCAAATAGTTGTGAATGAACCCTGACAGATCAACGGAGAACTATAACACCACACTGACTTGTGTGTGCAGCTGTACACATGTGGCTGAATGTAAATGCAATAATTACCTCTAATATGTCTCAGGTTGGCAAGGCAATGGCTACAGCTGTCAGGATGTGGATGAATGTTTGATGAATAATGGCGGCTGCTCCTCCGCTCCTGTTGTGCAATGCCTGAACACCATGGGCTCCTTCCACTGTGGTCCCTGCCCTCCAGGTATGATGGGAACAATCTGATTCTGGATCCCGAGCAGTAAAAGCAACAAAACGACGAAACAAACACAATCTGCCTGATTTTAAATCATGTGTTTGTGCAGGTTATGAGGGGGATGGAAGAACATGCACCCAGAGCAATATCTGCGCTAACAACAATGGAGGCTGTTACCCGTTAGCTACTTGCTCCTCCAGCCAAGGTAAAAACAAACTTTCATTACTGCACAGGGAATATATATAATATATCATTAACACACTGTTAGAAAGCGTTATAAGTGTTTTATTCTACAATTTGTTTTTGGAATAATCGTGTCTGTATATAATACATATATTAGAATATTATTAACACAAGTAACAAACTCCTGTGTTCACATAATGTGGGACACAATCATGTCTTCTTCTTCTTCTTCTTCTTCTTCTTCTTCTTCTTCTTCTTCTTCTTCTTCTTCTTCTTCTTCTTCTTCTTCTTCTCCCACATCCACCAGGCACAAACCTCCCTATCTGCACCTGCCCTCCAGGCTACATAGGGAATGGTTTCGGACCGACTGGCTGCACCCAGACCAGCGACATCTGTCAGACCAACAACCCCTGTGTCAATGGACAGTGTGTGGTGAGTGTGTGTGTGTGTGTGTGTGTGTGTGTGTGTGTGTGTGTGTGTGTGTGTGTGTGTGTGTGTGTGTGTGTGTGTGTGTGTGTGTGTCTGTTCGGACATGGTTGGGCTTTATATGTGTGAGTTGTGTTTAAAAGATATAACTCCAGTCTTATTATTTAAATGCCAATGTAGCAAAACACACAGCGTAGATGTTGTCGTTCACCTGCAATTATTGTCTGTAAGATGACGATAATAAGAAGATCATCTGGTTGAGTTTTACTGAAGTACAGAAGCACAATCTAAAGGATCATAGAGAGCTGGAACCTTTACCTGCTGAGACTGAGTGCAGTCCCTGCTCTGTGTATCCCTCTCCTCACGTGGTTGTAATGCACAGCAGTCTAGTTGTCGACTGTAAGAAGAAGATCAGAAAACACTTCAGCTGTAGTTAGTTTGCAGTCCTCGTCTCTGCGTAGGCTTGTAAGGGATGAAACACACAATACACCACTTTTATATAAGCATGGAGACAAACAAGCATAGAAAACCAGTAATTGTCTGATTGGTGCACTTCTGCTGACACAGACCACCACCTCGGCTGCTGGCTACATCTGCTCTTGCAACTCCGGCTGGCAAGGAGTAAACTGTGAGCAGAACATCGACGAATGCTTAAGCCACCCGTGTCAGAATGGAGGAAGCTGCACTGACGCCATTAATGGATTCACATGTGCATGCAGTGCCCAGTGGACTGGCCCACTCTGCCAGACCCCACAGCAAGGTATTGGTATGAAGGGGAGGTGAAGGCAAGAGGAAGGAAGTGGGGTCCGTGAGAGGAGGTGGAGAAACAGCAGGGACACGATGAAGTGGATGATATCACTGACATAATATAACTGTAATCTGTTTCTAAATCCATGTGTGTGTGTTTACAGTGTGCGGAGGTTACCTGACTGGCCCTGCTGGTACCTTCAGTTACCCCAACACCCCGGGTCATGATGAATACGATCACCAGGTCAGCTGTGCCTGGGTGATCCGCGCCGAGCCAAACAAGGTGAGTTGTTTAGATTAGATTTGTTTCCTTTGTTTCTGGCCTTCTGCACAGATACTGATACGTTCTCTCTTCTTTAGATTCTACATATCACCTTCCCTTTCTTTCATCTGGAGAGCAGCACCAACTGCAACTTCGACTTCCTTCAGATTCATGATGGCGACAGCGCTTCTGCTTACATGATGGGAAAATACTGTGGCCAGAATAATCCGAATGAGCTCCTCAGCTCCCACAATTCTCTGTACTTCTGGTTTCGCTCCGACCACTCTATTAGTGCTGGTGGCTTCACAGTGGTCTGGGAGTCTCGGGACCCAGGTAGACCATGTTTCATCTGTGTTGGTTTGATTAATGATACTTATTGAACTTGAAAAAAGTAGTAGTCTTAAACTGTTTACTGCAAGTTTTTGTAGTGAAGCTCACAAAGGGCTTTGATCCTTCTCCTCTCAGAGTGTGGAGACGAACTAACTGCCCCCTATGGCAACATTAACTCACCTGGCTACCCTGGAAACTACCCGCCTAGCCGAGACTGCTACTGGTCGGTGACGGTGGATCCCGGCCTGCTCATCACCTTTGCATTCGGGACTCTTAGTCTGGAGCAGCATCCCGACTGCAGTTTTGACTTCCTGGAGGTGAGACATGTGCTGGATTATATCAAATCAATTAATCAAACAATCCCAGTCAACAGTAGAGCACACGTTCACACTAACACTCACCTGGTTGCTTGTACAGAGAACTATTACACAGTTCTGTAACACTGGCCCAGCTGTTGAGTTTGTGCCAAGAGTGGTACCACCATGCTAGGAAAGGCCACAATGCAGCATGACGACTTCTTGCAATTGTTTTTGTGTGGCCTGATGTTTTAGATCCGGGACGGTGTTCTACCTGAGGACCCAGTTCTGGGGAAGTACTGCAGTACTGCGTCACCTGCCCCCCTGCAGACCACCGGTCCAGCTGCATGGATCCACTTCCACTCCGACTTTAGTGTCTCTGACCGAGGCTTCCACATTACATACACAACATCACCAAGTAAGACAGTTAGTACAGTATGTCATCATTTAACACGTCATGCATGTATTCATATCATCAAGTGCTGTTAATGGCCCCAGTGTTGTGTTTATATTGTATCGTCTTTATTTCCTGGCTCAGCAGACATGTTCCAGCTGTAGCAGTTCTAGTTGTTAGAAGCCCATCTGGCTCAAACATGCAGTTAACGGCTGTGAGATTTGTTACCTTTACACTATGTGCCATGTTTCTGTTTTGCCATAGAAACCTAAGCAACATACATGTATTGTGTGAAGGTCTGAGGTTGTCTGATGGTTATTCGTGGTCTCACACTGCTCCCTGTTGGAGTGTCTGCAGCTCCGTGTTACTGCAAGTCCCCATGCATGCTTTGCAAAGCACATCATGTGTTTGCCTTCATATAAAAATGGAAGACTCACAATTTTAAATGAAGTTTCCACTTTAAATACTTCAATCATAGCTTCAGCACCTGGTGTGAACGCCCTGCTTTATGTTATGAGCTTCACATGAATGGACCTCTTCACTCTTGGATGTGTCGTGTCTCAGGTGACCCCGGCTGCGGCGGCACCTTCACTGACAGTGAGGGCATCCTCATCTCCCCCAACTGGCCCAACAACTACGCCCACAACCGCCAGTGTATCTACTTGATCAGGTTGCCGGTGGGGGAGCAGGTGGCACTCAACTTCACTCACATGAACCTGGAGAGTCACGGCAGCTGCACTTTTGACTATGTGGAGGTAGGACTTGTTTATGACTGATATCCTGATTCTTTTCTCACAATGTGCTTTACCAACGTGTAAATAATGCGACCCTGTATCTTACAGAATACATTAAGACACAATTTGCTTTGTATCATCCATCGTTGCAGCTGTTTTGCTGCCACCTCCTGTCTGATTGTGCAGAAGCATCCAGGCTGTTGAATAAGACTGCATTAAAACAGGACTTACTGCCTCCACCTCTCGTTCCTCTTCTTCCACTTGCTTTCTTTCCAGGTGCGTGATGGCAGACTGGAGACTGATCCTCTGATCGGGAAGTACTGCGGGAGTTCTCTGCCGGCTCCCATCGTCTCGTCCTCCAACTTCCTGTGGATTCGTTTCAGATCCGACAGCTCGGTCAGCCGGGCTGGTTTCAGGGCCGTCTACACCGTTGGTGAGATTCCACACATTCACAAACACGTGATACGACATCGTGTGTCTTTGTGTCGTTTGTTCTGTGATATATGTTTTAAAAAAAATGCATTTAATCAGAATGCAAAGATACGACACAATGCACAGAACTTTACCAAAGTTTATTTCTAAGTTTGGTTAAGAAATGTCTTGAGAAATAAAAAGAATTAAAGTCAAAGAGCTGGTTATTCAGTATATTCAGTCTAACAAACATGCAGTCAAAGATTGGAATCCAGACAGAAGATGAAGCTATGTCCAGTCCATGCACTGACCAACCAGTAACCCTTCTCTCCCCAGACTGTGGAGGTACTTTGTCTGGGACTGGGCAGTTACACTCTCCCTACCACCCCAATGCCTATCCCCACAACAAGGTCTGTGAGTGGGTCATCAACCAGCCGGAGGGATATGTGGTCACCCTCAACTTCCTGTCATTTGACATTGAGGGAGGATCCTGCCATTATGACTTTGTTGAGGTAAACACATTATAAACCAAAGTTTGAGAAGCTTTCTGATTTCACATTTTGTTGTACCATAGTTGATTTTGTGTTACTTTTCATCTCATGTGACGTGTGTATATATAATGGGTGTATATTGATGGATGGAAAGGATACTGGAGGAGTTATAATCGTGTCCTGCGTCTTCCAGGTCAGGGATGGCTCCACGTCCAGCTCTCCTCTGCTGGGGACGTTCTGTGGAATTGAGATTCCCTCCATGCTCCAGTCCACTCAGAGATCTTTGTACATCCGCTTCAAGACAGACTCCTCTGTCAGCAACCTCGGCTTTGAAGCAGCCTACGGCTCTGCCTTGGAGGGTAAGAGAAGCTTTGAGACATGAACTGCTCTTCTGCGTTAGAAACAAATATCTTAAAGTTAAAGTTAAGATTGTTCTAAAGTCTACCGATGTCTAAAATTGACACGTTGTCCATTTATTGTGCTGCCCCAGGCTGTGGTGACACCCTGACCAGTCCTTCAGGCTCCATCACGAGCCCCGGACACCCCAACAACTACCCCCATGGTGCCAACTGCACCTGGTACATCAGTGTTACCCCGGGCAACCTGGTTCGACTGTCGTTTGACTCCTTCAATCTGGAGTTCCACGTCGACTGTAACCATGATTACGTGGAGGTGTACGACAACGGCACTGTGCAGACTGGAACTAAGATTGGCAGGTACATATATATATATATATATATATATATATATATTATTAAGTAAAGCATGCATATTGCTTTGTATGTGTTGTACTTGGTGAGAAAAGAGTTTTGGGTGCTTTGTTTGTGCAGGTACTGCGGGCGGTCCGTGCCTCCTTCCATCACCAGCACTGACAGCCTGTTGACGCTGCTGTTTGTGTCTGACACAAGTTTAGTCATCGAGGGATTCTCTGCCAGCTATGTCTCAATCGATGCCGCCACAAGTACGCAACAGATAGTATTTTATGAATATATTCAGATACTGATACTCATAGATTAGTCCTGAACAACAAGACTGAAACTGACGAGCTGAGGTTTATTAAATCCTTATCTAAACGCTGTTGTAGAGGTACAGCAGGGATTTAACCTGTGCTAAAAACTTGTTTTTTCGTATTCTTATCCTTATTATCAGACTTTTTGTGAGGATTTACATCTACTTAAGATGGGCAGACGATGCATCTTTATTAATGTTGTAACCGGTCTATATTATACTACATATGACCGTAGTATGGCCACAATCTGATGACAAGGTTGTGCTTGAACCTCTCTCATCAGACTGTGGTGAGACTTTCAGGTCCTCTACGGGCTCCTTCAGTTCACCCAACTACCCCGACTACTACCCCACCAACAGAGACTGCATCTTCAAGATCATCGTGCAAGCCAACATGCAGATTATGCTGAACTTCACCAGCTTTGAGATGGAGGGCTCCTCTCCTTCCTGCACCTTTGACTTTGTAGAGATCAGGTAAGGACGATCAGAGGGGCAGGTTGTTGCTGTCTCTGGGGAAGAGACATTGTCAGAATCTGAAAAGATCCAGCTGGTAAAGTCCGACTGCTTCCATTGTTCTGCAGGGATGGCGGCTACGAGACGTCTCCCTTGATTGGTAAGTTCTGTGCCGCTCAAAGGCCTCCAGTCCTGGTGTCCCATAGCAACCGCCTTTGGGTTAGATTCCGCTCGGACAGCAGCGTCACATTTCGAGGATTCACCGCTCACTGGGACGGCACGCAGACTGGTGAGTGTTATGTTTTAGTGTTTAAGCAGAGCAAGTAAGTTATGATGTATTCATGTGTGAACTTTACAACTTCATGGAAATTAATCATGTTTTACTATTCTTGTTTTATTAAAGTCTACGAAATTACAACCTTTTGGTATAAAGTTGTAATAATCATTCTCTCTACACCATGTGTTGTTCGTTTGTTTGAATGGAAGGATTTAGTAATGTTCACACAGGGTTATTTTTTAATTACTAGTTTGCCGACATTTACCAACTCTCTTGCAAAACACATGAAATGCTTCATCCCTGTGCATCTTCCATCACCAGTCATCTTACTCTCCCAAATGATTTCATTCTTATTTCAAAGGTTGTGGAGGGATGTTGACAACTACATCTGGAGGACTTTCCTCCCCTAACTTCCCGCTGCCCTACCACCCTAACGCTGAGTGCTACTGGACCATCAGGACCAACCAGGGCAGCCAGCTCCTCCTCTCCTTCTCTGACTTCCACCTGGAGTCCAGCTCCGGCTGCTCTTATGATTACCTGGCTGTGAGTACTGAACCTCACAGAGTGTGCAGCTGCTTTCAGAGGATTAGTTAGTTTGGAATTGAAAGAGTGTTGGGATACCTGTTGTAACGCTGTCATGGAAATGTAGTAAACACTTCAAACACATTACTGAAAGGTAAATAAATACAACTTCTGACACAAATGTAAATACTTCAACTTGATTCAGGCTGTCAAGAAGTTAAAAATACCTTCAGCTAAATATATATGCTAATCATTGGTGTTATTTCATTTGTGTGTGTGTGTGTGTGTGTGTGTGTGTGTGTGTGTGTGTGTGTGTGTGTGTGTGTGTGTGTGTGTGTGTGTGTGCGTGTGTGTGTGTGTGTGTTTAGGTGTATGATGGTAATAGCAGCAGTTATCCAGAGCTGGCCAGGTTGTGTGGCAGTCAGTCGCCCAGCGCCATCAGCTCTTCCAGCAATCAGCTCTACGTCAAGCTACGCACTGACTACACCGTCAGCACAGGAGGCTTCCTGGCATCGTACACCACCAGTACGAAAACACACACACACACACACACACACACACACACACACACACACACACAAAGAGTGTGCACATGTAATAGCAGTAGTGTTGGATCACAAAGTGTGTGTTTTTAGCAGACGTGCAGGCGGGTAGAGTAAAAGCACAGTTACTTACTAACACCATGTACTCGAGCACTATTACCTTTACTTACAAGTACAGAAGTATCTACTGAAATCAGTACAATATGAATACAAAGAATAAGTAAATTATAAATAAATAAAAGCACAGATTTTAAACTCAAAACATACTTAGGTAGAGTGAAGACTTTGCAGCATTAATACTGCATTGTGTAATAGTGTTTGTGTTTCAGATTGCAGCAACATGCTCATCTCAAGCCGACACAAAGGAGCGGTGGAGTCACTCAACTTTCCCAACAACTACCCGCACAACTCCGAGTGCAGCTGGACCATCCAGGCCAGCAGCGGGAACACCGTCAACTACACCTTCACTGCCTTCCAGCTGGAGGACACCTCCAGCGTCTGTGACTATGACTATATCAAGGTGCACAGAACTACTTCATGAAACACATTGAAACACCTGAAGAAATCTTTAGAGAGCAAACTGTACACACAAAATGTTCGGATATGTTTGTGTGACTGTGTTACTTTCTCCAAACGTCACTGCTCTAGCTCTTTGATGGGCCTAACAAGCAAGCTCCTGTGATTGGCACCTTCTGTGGATACACTCCGCCCCCGGCCAACACCACCACGAGCTCCGCGCTCACCGTGGTGTTCAGAACGGACTCCTCTCTGTCCATGCCTGGCTTCCAGATGATGTGGTACCAGAATGGTAAGAGGGAAATGTCTCGTGTCGTTGTGGGCGAGGCGAGGCCGATGTTCTTTAGTCCCCTCTGACATGCCGTGTGTCCCTGCAGGTTGTGGGGGGGAGCTCTCCGGCCCCCGCGGCTCCTTCAACAGCCCAGACTACCCCAACAGGTATCCACAAAATAGGGAGTGCATCTGGTACATCACCACATCATCTGGCAGCAGCATCACCCTCACTATCCATGAGTTTGATGTGGAGTTCCACCAGGACTGCAACTACGATGTGCTGGAAGTAAGAAATGGATCCATCTGTCTGCTGCTGCACAGTGCACAGGCCGTCACAAAGTGCTGCACTCATTGCAACATATAAACAGGTGGTTTCTGAGACAACAGAGGCAACAACAACACTTAACAAGCCTTCATTGTGTGTCAGAAAAAGAATGTGTTCTCTAGTATTTCTACCCAAAAGCAGTGCTGGGAACAGCTGGGAAATATGCTAATGAGCTACAAAGTGGAAGCATTCAAGTAAAGTAAAAGTACTGCTGGCCTTATGTTCCACAGGGGACGAAAAGGATTAAGTAAGTAACTACCTCAAACATGTTCATTAATTAGAAAACATGAGAATTACAGCCGTGTAATATGGTTTGGGTGATGTAATCTATAATCATCGGCCTGTTCAGGACGTTATGTTAACAAACGACTCAGCCGTGTAACTGGTGACCTTTCAGTGTAAAATGGTTGTTTTTTAAACCGTGAACATTATTGTAGTTGGACTTTTGACCGTACATTTGAACTTCCCCGCAGGTGTATGGAGGCCCAGACCTGTTGGCTCCTCAGCTTGTCAAGCTTTGCAGCACCACAACCAGCCCAATGCTTGTCTCCAGCACCGGCAACCTGCTCACAGTGCGCTTCAAGTCCGATGCCTACGTCAGCGGGCGAGGTTTCAACGCAAGCTGGGCTGAAGTTCAGGGAGGTGGGTGGAGATGATTGAGTGCATGCCTCTGTGCCACTAGAGACTGTGTATGAGTGTCATCAGGGGGAGAGAGAGGTGGACGTAGCTTGATGAGGTAAGTTAAGTAACACGTTCATAAGGAAAGTCTTCTTGGGGAGGCAGGCACCATGCAGAGTGAAAGTGGCAACTTATCACTTTTGTTATAGTTAGTAGATACGTTTCAACACGAGCATACACATTATAACAGGTACTTCCAGGTTTACTCGGCCTGTCTTTGGGCCCAGCTTGCCTTCATTTGAGAGAACATGGTGCATCATGGGACATCAGAGACACCAGCACTCTTCGTAAGCTTTAATCCACCGTCCTTCTTCCTGCAGGCTGTGGAGGCCCAGTCACTGCTCCATCAGGCGAGATCCATTCTCCTTCGTATCCCAGCAGCTATCCCAACAACGTAGACTGCTCCTGGGTCATCAGCGTGAACCCCAGCCACCGTGTCTTCTTCAACTTCTCCGACATGGACATTGAGCCTCATAGCGACTGCCTCTGGGACTATGTGGCCGTGAGTAGTTTTACAGCCGTGTGTCACAGAAATATTGATTTGGGGTTTTCAGTACTTTATAAATGCAAGAGGTTTAATATAAGCTAGTTGTAGCTTTAGTCACTGACAGCTTAAATACTGATGTGTGCAGTAAATGGGAAAATGCCTTTAAATATCAAGTGACTTACTGTCTTACACTATAGGACATTTGCATAGGAAGCTGTTTTTGAAATGTCCTTCATGACTAAGCTGTAATTAAAGTAACGAGTTGCCTAGCAATGCCTTCTGTGTGAGTGTCTGTGTGGATTGGTGAACGAGAGGTAAAGTGTGAGTACTTGCTGCTTGTGCTTAGTATTTATAGCTGCATAGCTTGTCTTATACCGTACGTCTGTCCCTCTGTAGATCCACGATGGTCCAACCATCTCTTCTGCACTGCTGGTCCGTGTGTGTGGCACCACTCTCCCTCCCTCCTTCACCTCCACCCAGAACACCATCTATGTTCGCTTTAGGTCCGACTCCAGTCGCAGCCACCGAGGCTTCAGCGCTCGCTTCTCTGAGGGTGGGTCTCCTTCAACTTCTCTGTTTCTGTCACTATATATACTATACCTCGTCATGTTAACGTAAGGGCCTTTATAGGGATACAAGATTATTCCTCTTTCAATGAAAACACAGTGTCAGTTCTTCGGGTGCAGACGTGCAATTGTGCTTCACAAACACTTTGGGTATAACGAACAGAAGAGGCACACAAGTAGCTTCAAAGGATTCTAGTGATGAATCAGCATTTCTGTCTCATTAAGACCGTCTGCAGCTCGACCTGCGTGTTCTGGTGGTCGAGGGCTGGAAGAAGCTGAACATGTGATTTTGTTTGTTTGTTTTCAACAGCTTGTGGTGCATCCATCACAAGCGATGATATCGGTGGAGCCATTGCCTCGCCGATGTACCCATCAATGTACCCGCCCAATCTGAACTGCAGTTGGATCATCAGAGCACAGGAACCTTGTGAGTTACTTTAGTCAAAGACCTCCGACTGGAAAAGAGTTGTGTTGTATACACAATATGTTTAGTTTTGTTTTAACCTTTGACCTTGTCTTTCTGTGGCTAGTCAACCATGTGACCCTGTCATTCACTGACTTTGAGTTAGAGAAGATTAATAACAACTGCTCCCATGATGCTGTGGAGATCCTGGATGGAGACAACTACCAGGCGCCTTCTATAGGTAGTTATAATGTGTGTGTGTGTGTGTGTGTGTGTGTGTGTGTGTGTGTGTGTGTGTGTGTGTGTGTGTGTGTGTAATGAAACATGTGTAGCTTTAGATTCAAATCTAAATGTTGTGTCAAATCTTGTCAGGGCGCTACTGTGGCTTTGAATTACCTCACCCGGTGACATCCTTCAGTAACTCCATGGTGGTCAACTTCATCTCTGACTACGCTGTCTCCAAGAAAGGGTTCAGAGCCACCTACACAGCATCCACCTCCAGTAAGATGCACCAGCACTGCTCACAGCTGGAACTACACACAAATTACTGTAAATGTATGCTATTCTCATGCATGCACGTTGATACTGACTGAACTCCTTCTTCTCACCTCCTCTGCTCAGGTTGTGGAGGAAATCTGATGATGGAGAGCGGTGCCTTTAACAGTCCCAACTACCCAGATGCTTATCCACCGAATGTGGAGTGTGTGTGGACCATCAGAAGCTCACCAGGGAACCGTCTCCAGCTCTCTTTTATGTTAGTCTGTGATGTAATATTCTAAACTCGTGGTTCATTTGTTGGATCTTTCGACAGTATCCCATAGCCTTCTTCAGCAAATGGAACTTGCTCAGGTGTCAATACATGAGCGAAGTTCTTTATTGTAACGCATATTCACGCACGTAGCCAGGGGGGCCAAAGCAGATGCTTAGTTTGCATGTTTTATTCTTGTTTTTTGTACCATCAATTCTATCATTGTGTGTGTGTGTTTTGTTCAGTACCTTTCAGCTGGAGGGAGACACTAACTGTCACAATGACTTCCTGGAAATCAGAGAGGGCAACGCCACCGGCCCCCTGGTTGATCGCTTCTGTGGAAACTCGCTCCCCTCTAACTACACCTCTGTGATCGGTCACATCCTGTGGCTTAAGTTCGTCTCAGACGCATTGATTAGCGGAGCAGGATTCAGAGCCACCTTCTCACACTGTGAGTGTCTCTTCATCAGTCTTATATTAAATCACTATTTAATCATCATTGTAATTAATGTCTGTGTTTCACAACACCAGCATTTAATAACGATTAACTATGGTCCCTGCCAGGTCAACGTTTTTTAAGTTACTGAAGGTTGACTTGTTAGAGTGTTTCTACACCATGATATGGATGTTTTTAGATCAGAGGACTTCTTCCACCTCTGCTTGTGACTTTGTTGGTAAAAGGTCTTGCCCTCCTGCGAGTGTGTGTGATAGATATCGAAGTTTCACACACTGCTGGTGGTCAGTAGAGAAGGAAATAGAAGCGTTCACCATTCCATGCCACATACATGTAAATCTAACTTGGACTTCCTGGCTGTCTCTCAGTGTACGGAAATGATGTGGTGGGGGAGATTGGACAGATAGCATCCCCACTGTATCCCAGAATGTACCCCAATAACGCCCTGTACCGCTGGACCATAACTGTGGAGGGAGACAGCTACGTCCAGATCCGCTTTTTGGACATGGACATAGAGGACCTGCAGAACTGCTACTACGACCACCTCAAAGTAAGATTGTGTGTGCTGTGAAATCACATTTGTATCCATAATACAGCTGGCACTGCTGTGTCTAATTGTGTTGAAATGCAATGTATTGCTTCACATACTTCATTGCAACAGATGCATCACTTTATTGATTGCACATCAACGATGATGTCATGAAGTTCTCATAGTTACACATAGATTTGACATTGCAGTTAAACTGTTTTGTTGCCATGTGGTGTCCATTGATACGGCACCACCTCCTCCATTCTGCCCTTTGATCCCCTGTAGATATTCGATGGCCCCAGTGTTCATTACTACCCCATTGGGACCTTCTGTGGTCTGGCCCTGCCGCCTCCCCTCAGAAGTTCTGGAAGCACCGTCACCCTGCAGTTCCAGTCGGATTCAGTGGTGGTAGGACAAGGTTTCCTCGTGGAATGGACCGCTGTCCAGGACTCTGGACCCCCACCCACTATCATACCAGGTCAGACAGTTTGTCCCTTTGAGCCTTTTAAATAAACCACACAACATATAAGACATGCACACTTCATATATGCTACTCCACACTCAAACACAGAAGTAGAGGAACATCAGAAGGAAGTTAACCTTCAACATTCACTGTTTCGTTGTTATGTTATGTTTGAGTGGGACTGTATATATGCTCAGGGGTTTTTGTTCTTCCATTGATTATATGTACATTGCTTTCCTGACTTACTAAAGTGTGTGTGTGTGCGTGTGTGTCAGGTTCATGTGGTGGTGCGCTCATGACAGGGGAGACTCCTGGCTTCCTCTTTTCTCCTGGCTGGCCTGGAAACTACGCTCCCAACCAGGAGTGCACCTGGTTGATACGTTCTCCGGGCTCAACTGTAGAGTTGAACCTCTTGTATCTGGACATGGAAGACTACCCCACCTGCTACTTCGACAGCCTTGTCATTAGAGATGGTAAGCCATGACACGGGATAAAATAACCTTTATAATCCCCAAGCCTTTGATTATAAAAGCCATCCCCATGAAAGACCAAGAACCAAACCTGAATGGAGTCTGCAGTGTGTCTGTTTGCTCCTCTGGACTTCTTCTGATTCCCTTCTGTGTCTGTGTGTTCTCAGGTGCGAGCAGTCTGTCCCCCGAGCTGGCCACTGTGTGTGGTCGGGATCCTCCAGCTTCTCTCCACTCAACCGGAGACTCCATGTACATCCACTTCTCCTCAGACAGCAGCGTCAGTGGCCGAGGCTTTAATGCCTCCTACTCCAGCGGTAACACACCAGAGGCAGATTAACATCTCCTGTCACGCTCTACTGCTGCCACTTCTATACAAGAAGGATGAACATCTTAATAATAATCCTCCTTGTGTTTTAAGGTTGTGGTGGCCTGTTGCACGTAGACAGGGGCGTGCTGAGCAGCCCCCACTACCCCCAGAACTACCTGCCTGGTCTGGATTGTAGCTGGCATGTGATGGTGACGCCCGGCTTCAGGGTCTCTGTCACCTTCCAGAGCCCCTTCCAGATTCAAGGCTACGGAACTCAATGCAGCACCGGAGACTACGTGGAGGTAATCGCTCGTTGTTTACGGTCCGATTAGCAACTTCAGATGCGATAATGCAGTTGGAGTTCAGAGACGACGTCTATACGAGTGTGTTGTATATCTGCATTCATACGCCAAATCCAGTTCCCTCTGACTTAGTACTTCTAGATATCTTGTCCCCGACTCCTCTGGATCTGTCTCCTTCTCAACTCTACTCGTGTATCTTGGTGTTTGAATAAATCTAAAAGATATAAACTATTCAACATTTTCATTTTATTTTAGGTTTCACTTCTCTCTGCCTGAAGTTTTGGATCCTCTATTAATGATCAGTTATGATATATCTCCACAGCTCAGGAATGGTCCAGATGTTTCAGCTCCACTGCTGGGGGGACGTCTCTGTGGTTCGAGTCCACCATCCCTCCTCCAGACTACAGACAACAACCTCTTGATTCACTTTGTATCTGATGCCAGCAATGAGAACAGTGGCTTCAAGCTGACCTTTGAAGCCCACAGTCAGGGTATAACCAACCTACACAATAGAATTCATCACAACATAAACATAAGTGGTGTTCGTACAGCAGTGTCACATAACGCCAATGGATGGTCTGAACAGTGACCAAGGAAGTGTTTGTTTCTCTACCAGTAATATTACTTCATTTAATTTCTTTAATGAGTTTATGTTTTATATCTTTCTGCAGCGTGTGGAGGCTTCATTGAGCTGAATGATAACGATCCTCCAGGATATATAACTTCCCCTGACTACCCTCAGAACTACCCCCAGAACATTGACTGTGTCTACGTCATCACTGTGCCCAATGGAGAATCTGTCCAAATTGACTTTGAGGATGAATTCTACATTGAACCCACAGCCAGGTACATCTGGAACTCTCCTTTAAGGCTTTTATTGTTTTATTTATTAGTATTGTGTGTGTGGAAACTGAACTTATTGATACATGCAGTGAAAATCATTTGTACTCGTCACCCCTTTAAAATTATCATCATTTTGGTATAAGCTCAACTATGTTCTTACAAATAAATGATACGTAAATTCATGCGACCACTTGACACGTTCTGGTTGTTGAGAGTTAAATAGGCCAGACACTGTTGGAGGAAGTTTTTGTTTCCCATTCTGACATCTTCTAGCAGCATTGTGTTTGTGATTGTGACATGTTCTCATGTATTCCTCAGCTGTTTGTACGACTACCTGGAGCTGCGTGATGGCTCGTCTTCCAACGCCGACTTAATTTCGCGGCTCTGCGGCACCACCCGACCATCCACCCAACATTCAACAGGTTCCTCCATGCTGCTGCGGTTTCGCACCGACACCAGCGTCACGCACAAAGGCTTCAAGGCAAAGTACTCTATAGGTAGGAAAATCACAAATCATTTGTTTTCTAAATCCATGGCTTGGTTTCCGGATGTGGCTCAGACCTAACAACACAAATAATATCTTATATAAGTACAGAAACACAGACTTTGAGCCACATTTATAAAAAAAGAGGCAGCCTAACATTAAGCCCGTTTTATCTCCAATCCCTCACAGCAACATGTGGAGGTACGTACATCGGCCAGAGGGGTACGATCAGCAGCCCGGGCTTCCCAGGATCCAACTATCCCGACAGCTCCAGTTGTGAGTGGTACCTGGAGGGGCCCACAGGCCACTACCTCACCCTCAGCTATGGGAGCTTCAACCTGCAGGCCTCCACAGGATGTTCTGCTGACTACGTGGAGATCAGAGAGTACAACGCCTCAGGTGAGAAAACAGGATCTTCAGACCCAACACCAGAATACACAATTAATAAAAAACAGTTTTAAAATTGCTTCTGCAAAATTCTTCTAAGCTGAAAAACCCCAATTGAGACGTATATTCATCTACATGTCTAAATAATATCAGCATATCCCACGTCTAAATCAGAAAATTGTCTAATACTGTATCCTGTTTACTATATTGTCATATTCTGAATAATAGTGGAATATTATTGTGCACGTGAACAAAGTCACTGTAATTGGTCCGTTGGCTGTTTGTTGTAAATAAACATGAGTCATTGTCACCAATCATAGTGTACATATTTCCACAGCATGAGTTTATATTTCCTTAATAGAATGAAATAGAAAAAAGAAATAAATGGAGGTAAGAAAGGACTAAAGAGGCTAAAAGCCAAATTACTTGACACTGACATGACGAGATGCAAAGATGCAACTCACCGACTCACCATCAGATACATTTCTGTGTTGCACTTTGTGTGTAGGGCGCATACTAAGCCGACACTGCGGTGCCGCCCATCCTCTTTCCATTGACACGTCTGACAGTTTTGCATACGTGAAGTTTGTCAGTGACGCCAGCGTGAACGCACCCGGCTTCAGTCTGACGTTTGAAGCCAGCGTTGAAGGTACGATCATCTCCATAGAAAAGGATTGTTAACAAACATTGACATGATTTTGATCAATGCAGCTCACATATGAAAATGGCTGACTTCCTGTTTAACTATGACACTTATTACAATCTCTCACTGAGGGTTATAGTTACTTACTTCATATATTATACAGTATTTAGTGTGTTGGTATTCTTACTGTACATCATGGACAATTATTCCTAAGTAGGTTCGCTAAATATGCCGGACTTTGGCATTTCTTACTTCAAAGGTCAAAAATGTTTGTTCACTCATGAAATGTTATTTCTTTGTTTTACTTTCCCTCCCCGTCACGACTACAGTGTGTGGAGGAGAGCTGAATGCTCCTTCAGGAACTATCTCCTCCCCCAATTACCCAAACTTGTACCCACACAGCCGGGTGTGTCGCTGGGAGCTGGTGGTGCCACAAGGCCGCCGGGTCACACTCACCATCACTGACCTGCGGCTTGAAGATTCTGGTTCTTTCTGCACATTTGACTACGTCGATGTGAGGGCTTTTCTCACAATATTTCCTCAAGTGTCTTACTTTATTGTGACTGTTTGTAATCAGTGTTAAACTCGTAACTGCACCTTCACACCTCTTTGTGTAAGCCCACACTCAAAGGAAGACCTGATCGTAAGAATGTTGCTGCCGTGCTACAGACCCAGTAACCTGTGTCTCCATCATAACCTCTGTGTCTTCTAGGTACTGAACGGGTTGATGGTCGATGCCCCTCGCCTGCAGAGATTCTGTGGTAGCGTACCAGCAGGCACACAGGTGCACTCCTCCGGCAACACCATGACCGTTGTGTTCAGCACCGACTCTTCTGTTTCCAATGGTGGCTTCATGGCTTCCTACTCCTCTGAGGAGCCTGCAGGTTAGATATCCATCCATGTGTAAAGCATAGAGCCTCAATTAATGTTCACATTCACTTGATTTGGAAGAGGAGGGAATAGCACAGTCACTAATCCTACTGTGTTCTCCAAGAATGTCAGATATCCAAAATCATTAGGCTCTGAAAGACTTGTTCTTCTTAAATGAAGTATCTACTCCTACATGCCAAACACTAGAGTTTATTTAACAGATATGTCAGGCTCCAATGCAAACAAACTGAAAACAGTATGCATATTACACTTGGTAAAGGGTATAGCAACATAACCTTTATCCCCCTCCCCCTTACAGAGTAATAATCTTGTCAAATACAAAATAAGTGTTGATCTATTCGTCATTATGGAGGATGAAGTTTGTGCTGCTGTTGAATTGTTTTGTGTTATACTGTACAGAGAGATGTTTCTAATAGTTATTTAAGCCTTATTTTCATCAATATAGTGTTTGTGTTGATATATTGAGTGTGTATGTGTCTCTCATGTTCATGTTGTTAGAGTGTGGTGGAGTCCTGAACAACCCAACGGGTGGGAACTTCACCTCTCCTGGGTACCTGGTGTCAAACTACAGCAACAACCTCAACTGTGAGTGGCTGATCCAGAACCCACAGCACGTCAATTCCTCTATAGTGGTGCTGCTAGAAGACCTGCACCTGGAGAACCACCAGACCTGTGCATCGGACTACCTTCAGTTCCGCTTAGGTGAGCCACACAGAGCATCGGCTCCAGGATGCACTGAAGATGGATGGATGGATGGTTATATCTGTCTTTACGTGTTGCTTTTGTAAAACCTTCTACCCTCTCCTTCAGGTGACTCAGATGGGGAGCTGTTCGACAAGTTTTGTGGGCAGACTACCCCCAACCTTCCCATTGTGGTCTTTACCCCAGAGCTCTGGGTCCATTTCAAGACTGATGCCTCCCAGGGAGACCTGGGCTTCAAGGCCAAGTACTTGTTCTCTGGTAAGACAGACTTAGGGAATACATAAATGTGGCTTTGACATCTGTCTGATCTAGCAGATATGTTTCAATCAAAGTTCTTATATGGATCATTATGTCTTCGCAGAGTGTGGAGGCTGGCAGACAGGCGAAGGAGGGGTTGTATCCAGTCCTAACTACCCCAACATCTACCCCAGCCCCAGTCGCTGTGCTTGGCTGTTAGAGGCCCCCGTGGGCCACACTATTAAGGTGAGTCTGCACCATGGCCTAGTGCACTGAACTCAAAGAATGGAAGGAATTTACAGTGATATCCTGTCTGCGGTGTTTTAACCATCATGTCTCCAACTGGTGGTGAGATGTTGCTGTTGGCAGCATCATAGTGATTCGATCTAGTGATGGTACAAAACTAAATAAACAGTCACCATTTAGATGAGCTGAGACAGAGATCACTGTGTGTGTGTGTTGAAGTTATTAAAACCCAGGACCTACAGCTTGGTAGCCACCTACACTGTACAAATGCCTTGTTTTCCACACCCTTGTTTTACTGCAGCTAACCTTCAGCCACTTCAACCTGGAGCCCCACACTCAATGTGGCTGGGACTCTGTCACCATCTTTAATGGAGGATCCCCTGGATCTCCTGTTATTGGCCAGTACTGTGGGACCACCTCCCCAGGAACCATTCAGTCAGGATCCAACAAGCTTGCTGTCGTCTTCCTGGCTGACCATAGTGTGTCCCGTGGAGGCTTTAAGGCCACCTGGTCTGCTGATTCCTCAGGTGGGTTTAGACTTGCTAAATGAACATGCTGCACATGTCCTGTACTGAACTGATTAACTGGTAGAACTTCATACAATGAGGAGCACACATATGGATCAAAACGTTGCTGGAGGTCAGGTTTTATAAAGCCCCTTCCACAAAGTTTCTTGGAAGTTCTGAAATTAGTCCACACCCTTCTTCTGGCCAGGGATGAGACCAGCGACCCTGTGAAGGAGGCTCAGTCTGCTTTTATCAGTGTTCTCAATAGTTCATATTATTTGTATGATACATGAACTTCATACGGTCACTTTTTGTTTTTTTCCCGGCCAGGCTGCGGAGGGGTTATACATGCTGATACGGGAACAATCAAGTCTCCAAACTATCCCCAGAACTTCCCGGCCAATGTGGAGTGTTCCTGGAAGATCATTGCCCATGAGGGGAACCACCTGGAGATGAGCTTCAACAGTGATTTCCAGATTCCAGACAGCAGTGGGACCTGCCAGAGCAGCTATATCAAGGTACCAGAACTGAACTACATGTTCAAATGATGAGTTAGTTCAGGGACTAGTAAGAGGAAAACAATTCTGCTGTGTATTTATGATTTTGCCTCTAATATCCGAACAATTGATTGTTCATTTAAGTTGTTAACAGTTTCTTAATCAGTATGCATTTTCTTGCAGGTGTGGTCAGGTCAGACCCAAAATACTGAGGCTTTGCTGTCAACAGGCTGTGGCTCCGGTGGCCCCGCGCCCCTTCGTTGCTCCATATAACATCATCTCAAGCCGATTCCAGGGCACTGAAGCCACTGGCAAAGGTTTCTCAGCCTTCTTCAGCACCAGTAAGAGCCAGGCCGCCACGACAGCATCACAGTGTTCATAGGAACTTATAGATTTACTCTAACAATGTTTGAATCTGAAACACAGTAGCCTTGAATATCAGGTACCTGTGTTTGTTCAGAACTGATCTTCTCTCACAGGAGAGTGCAGATTACTTGTCATTTGATTTGTAATGTGATTAACTGGAACCATGATCTTTTTCCTAAACATAACAATGTAGTTTTAGCGCTTAAACATATCGGAACTGAAATTGAAACGAAACTGCGATTATTTCATAGTGTTGGCTGTGCACCTTCTGGCCATTTAATGGGCTGATAACAGTCTAACGGATGTGGAGTGAGGAACGAGGTGGCCAGTCCCAACAAAATGTAAAGAAAGTCTGATGTCTTCTGTTTTTTAGGGTGCGGCGCAAACTTCACAGCTTCCAGCGGTCGTGTGGTTTCTCCAAACTATCCAGCTGACTACCCCAACTATTCCAACTGCAACTACACCATCGACGTTGGAGAGCAGACTGTGGTCGTCCTCACCTTCAAGGTCTTCCAAGTAGAAGGCAAGTATAGCATTGGCAACATATGGACAAAGAATATCCTGCAGATGGCTTGTCTCCCTTTTCAAAATAAATGTTTCGTATTCTGTTTGTTGAGTATTTGCCGTGTCTGTCTGTTGTCCAGCACACTCAACCTGTCAGTATGATGGGCTGAAGATCTACAACCTGGCTGCTGGTGGCTCTCCTATTGCCACTGTGTGTGGTCACAGCATCCCGGGGCCCTTCTCCAACTTTGGCCCCATGTTACTCCACTTCTACTCTGACTCTGTGATCCCCGACGGTGGCTTCATGGCAGAATACACAGCCATTCGTAAGTAATGACGAGGAGAAACAATTGCTATATTCTAATGAGCAAATGTATTAACAGTTGTTGTAAACAAAAACAAGGCCAGAATGTAAAGACTTTGGACAAAGGCATCTGTCAAATGTGTGTGTGTGTGCGTGTGCGTGTGCGTGTGTGTGTGTAGCATGTGGTGGCTTCTTCAACAGCACTATGGGTACAGTGAGCAGTCCAGCACTCTCCATGACCAACTACCACCACGACATCAACTGTACCTACCACATCATGGTCCAAGCTAACAGAGTGGTGGATATCAAGTGAGTATTCAGTGTCTGTATAACTTGAGAGTGGGAACTGAAAGTGTATTTGAGACATACCTTTTCAATTACGCCAACACTAGTTTTCTTAGACGACAAACTACAGTGCTACTAATAAATCTAAGAGAACGGGAGGGCAGAGAGACAGAGAGGAATAGAGGGGTCCAGTGGATGACCTCTACTGGACAGGTTACATGTTGCCACAGTACAAACTGCTGGTTGCACTTGGGTTATTCCACTAATCTGTAGCTTTGTGACTGCGCATCAGGATGTTGGTGCGTAAGAGCTTCAAAGCCTCTACTTCAGCCCTTCATGTTCTCCTTTTATCTCTCCATAGGTTTAACACCTTCCACCTGGAGGCATCTTCTTCCTGTCGCTATGACTACGTGGCGGTGTATGATGGACAGGACACCTTGGCGCCCTTGCTGGGGAAATTCTGCGGTGCAGTTCTCCCACCCGATCTGCGCTCCTCCACCAACCAGGTGTTCATCGTCTTCAGGACAGATGCCACAGTGAACGGGATTGGCTGGAGGGCGACCTACAGTGAGACACTCGGTAGGTCAATGTTACTGAGTCTTTGATCTTATGGATGGAGTAGCTATTTCCTTTTTTTCGCAGCTCATGCATGCATTAACAAAAACTGAAAAAAATTAGCTGTGGTCACATACCGACTCGTTTTTTGTGGTACTTTGGTTAAACACAAATTTGTAGCACCAACGTTTATCTTTTCCCTGATCAGTTCACACATGATAAGTCAGAGGGAGTGGCTAAGTGCTAGTTTCTGAATATCCTGCAGGTCCGGCACAGGGATGTGGTGGCTACCTGTCCATGCCCATGGGCCGTTTTGGTTCTCCGGATCCAAACCTTGATGGGCGCTATGAGACCAGGATGGACTGCATGTGGACCATTGAGACGCCGGCCAACAATGTTGTCAACCTGACCTTTGAGTCCTTTGACCTTGAGAGCTCCACTTCTTGCCGCTACGACTACGTAAAAGTAAAGAACCCCCCATCACTGAAATATGATTGGCATATGTTACTTTTCTTTTCATTAGAACATATAATGTTGTGCTATTTGTTGTTAATGTCTTGAATGCATGTGAATCTCTATCAGGTGTATGATGGAGACAACACTAACTTCCCTCTGGTCGGAGCATTTTGCGGAAACTTAATTCCTGCTTATTTTGTATCGAGTGGAAACTTCCTGACTATTCACTTCGTCACTGATAGTTCAGTGCAGAAACGAGGCTTCAATGCTACCTACAGAGCTCTGCCATGTAAGACACTATCTACTCTCTCTTTACTAAACTGTACTCGCTACAGAAACAAGGCGTAACCCAAAATGACTGTGGTCAAATCCGCTTTTAAATGTTGTGCTTTTTTCAAACCGTCTGAATGTGTGTGTTCCCTCAGTGGTTTGCGGCGGGACTCTGAATGCCACGACCGCCGTGCAGACCCTGACTTCACCTTACTACCCCAGTGCCTATCCTCCGTTCACCTCCTGCCGCTGGATCCTGGATGCTCCAGCCCAGGAAACCGTCCAACTGTCGGTCAAATCCTTTGTCCTCCAGCCGAGCCAGAGCTGCTCCGCAAACTACCTGGAGATGAAGGACTGGCCTGAGGTGAGGGTCATGTCGGCCTTAAAAAGAGGATGAGGGAGGGAGGAGGCTCACGCAGAGATCAGTTTATATACTGATGGATTTAATAGTAGTTAAGCTTTTAAATTGATGCTAAACTCACATACAGTATCTACTATAACAACACCAGGTGGATGGCCTGCAACAGCCTAAACAACCCAAACGTTTCAGAGCTCCTCTGAACATGTTTGTTGTCAAAGCATTAATAAAAGCCTCCTGCAGGTGTAATGTAATATCCATTCTGACTGAGGGGGTTCTTGTGTTTGCAGGGAGACTATGGACAGTCACATAAGTTCTGTGCCTCAGATACTCATCCACCAGACTTCTACAGCTATGGCAGAACAATCCTCGTGAACTTCAAATCTGACGCCTTCATTGCAAGAAATGGCCTGAGTTTCACCTATCAGATCTCCAGTAGGTATCTGTAGTAACTGTGGCAAGATGAGAAATAAAACCAAAATAATGTTGCTCAAGTAGATTAGTTTAAACAACATTGTAGTCGTGGGCATGATGGGTACTGAGGGAACTTGGTTCCAGATAAGTGCTGTGACCATGTTGCTGGTGATCTCCAGGCTGTAGCCGAACCTATGAACAACAACATGGCTACCTGAAGAGTCCGGGCTGGCCGGACATCTATCCCCACAACGTAGACTGCACCATCATCCTGAAGGCGCCACAGAACAGCTCCATCTCCTTCTTCTTTAACAATTTCGATGTGGAGAGCCACAGCCAATGTGAATTTGACTACCTTGAGGTAAAACAACCGGCACACATACAGAGACATATTTATATAGAATATATGAAAAATCATATATAAAATAATCAACTGTCTTGTTTTTAAAACTCTAATTTGACAGGTGTCTTAAAATAAGCTCATCTACCTTCTCTCTGTGGTTCTGAGACGTGTGAGTGACTCAGTGAATCCCAACGCTCTCTGTTTTCTCACAGATCCGAAATGGCAGTACAGCGTCGTCGCCACTGATTGGTCGGTTCTGCGGCAACACCTTGCCCAGCCCCATCTTCCCACAATCCAACCAGCTCTACTTACGCTTCAAGAGTGACTTCTCCCAAGCACATGATGGCTTTGAGGCCACATGGACATCCTCCCCTCACGGTCAGAGCTGTTTCCATTCCAACCAAAGACCAAAACACTTGCTGTCAACAACTAGTACATGTTAAACCTAAGATAATGTTGTGTCCACATGACTGTAGCACTAGAGAAGCAGGTGTAAAGTGGACATATCTATTTCCTTTGTCCTGGTTTTACTGTCTTAGGTTGTATCTTGTGTGTCTCTATGTGGTCGATGTTTTTGAAATGTTTAATATTTTCTAGTTTTTCCATTATTACAGTAGAAATGTTTCTTGTCTCCCAGTTTGCTCACCCTGTTTGTGTCTTAGCTGAAGCATCTCTGTGTTTGTGTACCAGGTTGTGGTGGCACTCTGTATGGAGACCATGGCTCATTCTCAAGTCCCAACTACCCAGGCACATATCCCAACAGTACCCACTGTGAGTGGGACATTATGGCCCCCAGAGGCCGCGTGGTGACCGTCACCTTTGCCCAGATCAGTATTGATGACCCTGGAGATTGCCAAAACAACTTCTTGAAGTTGTATGATGGCCCAGACACGTCCTCCCTGCCTGTTGGACCTTACTGTGGAGCGGTACGTCAACCAACAAAGCAGTTACTACTTGCGAAGAACCAAACAAATTTGTTGAACTTTTGAATTAACAAGGATTTTATTTTTTGTTTAGGAAACCAACATCGCTCCATTCACAGCCTCCTCCCATCAAGTCTACATCGTTTTCCAAGCCCAGTACGCCGCCCTGCCTTCAGGATTCAGACTCACTTGGAGCAGCTGAAAGGATTAAAGACACACACACAAACAAACAAATCATGCAATCACATTTTTAAGGTAAACACCTGCTGGGCCTTTATTTTTCAACCAAAATCAATGTAATAATAATAAATCTATATTGAAATAATAAATGCATGATGTGTCATTTCTGCTGTTCAGGTTAGTTTTGTTGTATTCATCTCACCATGTGTTCCCTTGAATGTCACAACGATGACGGTGTGATGGAGCTGTGTGAGTTGTTGTCGTAGCATGCGTTGTTGCTGTTGAGTTGTTGGTATTGCGTTTGTATTGGATCACTATGGAGCCAGCCAACTAGCGAAACAATTGTTATGCACACCAGCATCATCTTCCTTGTGAGCGAGTAAAGAAACCAAATTATCTATTAAACTACATTATCTGTTGAAAGAATAATACCTCAATAAAAATCCCACATCACCACACCCTGCGGTGCTCCAGTAGCTCAGCTGGTAGAGCGGGCGACCCACATACAAAGGCCTGAGGCCATTTACTGCACATCACCCCCCTTCTCGCTCTCTTTCCATTCTTTAACTGTACTATCATTAAAGCCCAGATAATAATCGCCCCCTGCCATATTTTCCCAGCACTCTCTTCTCAATGCACACATTAATCCATCTTTATTTTTAAATAGAACATGATATTCAGTCTTAGATGTGTGCTTCAAATCATTTTCAAGGCAAAGATACTTTAAATCCACTGCAGCCTTGCACTTCGCCAGGAGAGGTCACTGTACCTGAAGCTTCGAGTAATGAACACATTTTAGAAACAGCTTCATTTGCCCATCCCTAAGTACAACTACTGCTTTCTCTGACATCATTCAACTTATTAACTTCACGTACTTAACAGCATTATGTCATCTAGTAGCAGTCCCTCATTCATTTATGTTGTCATTTCCCTTTTCCCAATTCATTTAAGTATAGTAAGTAGTGATGTAAGTATGCCCTTTAGTTAATTGGAGGTTATTCAGATCACCTGTGGCTTCAGGTGTGGGATGGCTGCTAATTAAGAATTGAGAGCAGCTTGGTGCATTTCCCCTCGTGGCCGGAGTGAGACGTCAGTCCTCTCTTTAGGGCAGAGTGAAGCAGCCTATCACTGAAGGAGCTGCACAATGCGGACAAAGTGTCCTGGAGGTGGGGGACATGTGATTCTCCTGTCTCCCACCACCTCCACAGTGTCCAGAGGGCTCCCCAGGACAGAGCTGGACTTCTTCACCAACAGACAGAAACTCTTTTAAGACCTGACGGTGATTTTGAGCATTCTGAAGCCGAGTGCTTTCAGTGGAGAGCGGAAGTCTGTCTCATCACAGCCATTAGAGGGCACTGTTTGTCTTTGAGTGTGTGTTTATCAAACTGTCTTCACATTATGGATATAAAGCAGCTGCAGCTTTTACTACATACAATGATTTATCAAAATCAAACCCAAGAAACATAAATAATGACTGCAATATAATATGTTTGTTAATAATAGAGTGCAAGGATATTTATATAAGATGATGTTATATTGAATTAAAAAGGTCCTTTAATAAGAAAAGAAATGGACCAGTTTTGAGATTCATCAATATTACACTGTTTATTTATAACCCTTAAGTTATGCACTGCTTGCATTGACACACTTTCATACGATTCATTGTTCATGATTATTCATCTTTTTCTGTTAAAACTCATAATGGACTGCAAGTCTCAGCTATTCAACAAGCATCTGTCACGCAAGCACAGCTCTGAATGTGTTCGCCTCACATGGATACCTGTGTGTGTAATGAAGTAGATGTGTCACAGCAGGAGGGCTGTGGGAGGCAGTGAGGGCCCTCGTGTGCACACGGGGGTGGATGATTGGATTCGTCTTTTGGTTTATTAGTGTCTCAGTTCGTAGGGATTTGGCTTGGGAACTGGAGGGTGGTCGTCCCCACAAGTACAGAGTGAGGTTTGGTTACTTAAGAGGTGCCATTTCACCCCCTGGGCACTGCCACACACTTCTAACTGCCCCCCCATAACTAAGTGAGGTGCTGAGTCTCAGGGAGGGGCTGAGATAGGACATACTTGTAAACAGCATTTCAATAACAATGTACAATGTGAAGTATTATTGATTATTAATTAGAAACCAGCCCTATTCTTCTTATGACACAGGAGTGTGTGTGGTGCCAGCAGCAGCTTGTTACTCAGCTGTGTGTTCAGCTGCCCTGGTGCTATGTGCTGCTGGAGAACGGATCATCCATCTGCTACTCTTTCTTCTAGCCATCCTTCATTGTCCATCTCTCCATCCATCTGCTCATCACCGTTTCCCCCTCATCTTTGCTATTGGCTGAACAGGCCATTTGGATCTTTCCAGAATGAGGCGAAAGGTCCAACATATTAAGCACCGTACTTCACTGGTCCACGTGGGAAGTATGTTTCGCATCATGGAGTCATCACCTCGCAGAGCAGGACACGTGTTCACGGGACAGAATGTATGACACCGGAGCTATTTCCGTCAGCTGATGCTAACTGGCTGGTGATGTGAGCGCAGTCGATGACACGAGGCTGTGGAAGTAAGAAGCCAAAAATGACAGTGAGGCGAGATATGCTGTAGCTAATAACTGTGACAGGCCTAAGACCATCATCCATCAAACGAACTCGCTGTGCACACAGTGAGACATTGTGTTCTTGAACACACGACACTTAAAATACAGTTCACTACTTCATGTTCAGCTGCGGGGTTATACAACATTGTTGTATGTGCTTGCTGCAGGTTTCAATTTTTTAATTGACATTTGATTAACATGTAATTCGGTTCACAAGCAGGTAACACGGTAAGAAATACGTACGGGACAAATCCCACCCACACTGCCGACATTGTTAGTTTTGAAGGACCCAAATCAACACTAGTAAATAACATTTCCCAGTTCAGTTCAGGCTCAACTTGTCTAACACAGTTGAAAGCTCCACAACTAGTAAGTCAACCTTAAGTTAAGATAGTTTTGTCAAGTGCCTGGAATAAACAGTGGAGCTCAACATGGATGAGAAGTCCTAGAAGTGCTCAGGAAAATGGCAATTGTGTTTTTTGAATTGGAATTGTTTTGTGAAACATCAAACTATCTGTATTCAAAACAGAAAAGCATAAAGAATTGTTATTTACGCCCTGTATGTCTATAAAATGGCTTAATATTCACATTAACCTCACAATCAAACATCGGAATCGGTTGTTTTCACGACTACGTATTCTTGTTATAAAGATTAATCATCTGTTGTCATGTCGAATGCTCTGTGTGTATGTCTCATGTATCATCTCTGCTTTGTTGTGGTTCAGCTGCACACATAATTCCTCTCCAGGACAGAATGTGAGTGGGTGGGAGGCTGTGGATGTGTTATGAAGGCCTCTTCAGAGAGACAGGCAGCCTTACATTATGCCCACCAACTCCAGCGCAGATGCTCCATACATTTCCATTCATTAGAGGCGCGGTGGAGAATGTGGCGTAGTCATGTGGCAGGAGAGCTGCAGTCGGCGGGTGAGGTCATCTCTTCCTGTTTGTCTACATTTCTGAGTTTGTCTTATTGCTCTGACCTTTTTTTTTGATGTGACCAGATTGTGTTTTCTCAGCTGAAGGCGTGTGTGTCTGAGTGGAGATGTATCTGCTTTGGACGTCTGTGATCTGGCAAAACTGAATTGCAATTTTAATTAGTTGATACCGTGTGTGACTATAGTAGCTACAGCTGCAAGACTGATATTAGTTTCCCCTTTGTGTGTCCAGTAGACACTGTAGGTCTGGAGCATGTTTAGCCTAGCTTAGCTCAAAGACCACATGGGGAAACTGCTAGCCTAGCTCCATGAAGAGTAGGTGTAGCAACTAAACCTACAGCAAAGTACAAAAGTGGTTGAGCACGACTTCAAATCAGTCCAATACTGGTGGCACTCACATTCACTCTTATTGTACAACAATGTGTAAATATGAACACTGGAGACATCAGAACACACATTAAATAAAAACTGACAGCAGTAACAGGACATCTTAATTGCCCCACTGCATGCTGGTCAGCCATCAGACATGCCGACTCCCAGTGCGTTACATGGTATGAGGTTCTCTTACACAACTGTTTTGGGATCATCTGACACCTGGTTTAGCTGCAGTTTGGCTGAATCTGTGCTGTGACACAGAAACAACACAGTTGAGATGAGACACAGCCAGTAAATAACCACAAAGTCTCAGTTTTGATGTCGTCTCCAGCTGGATATTGAATGTGAGTGATGGTCAGATTTGTCCTAGATTTCACAGGATATCCACATTTAGAAATCCTCTACAGAGGTCTACATAAAGCAAGCACAACACTGCAGCCATTTTGATATCGGCAACACGACTGCACCGTGCAGAGAGTGAGGTAATGACTAGAGGCAGATCATGGATCATCATGTAAAACATGATTTGGACAGTTTAATGTGGAGCCTGTCTGAGATGATCACCCTCTCATCTGCCATGCAGCCAATAGAGATGATCAGTCTGCATCTCTCAGTGTCATTCATCCTCCGGTGAAGTCGCGTTTCCTTTATCTTTGTTGAAAATGATCACCGAGGTTGGGCAGCTCAACTTTTGTGTTTGTAAGAGCTCTATCTTTAGACACTCTTCACTTCAGTGGTTGCCATGGAAACGAGACTGCCAGCGTAACTGCACGAGAGTAACACTGGCGTTTTGATAATGAGGAATAACGTTATGAAAATGACGATGAATGCCTGAACGGGGTTACTTAGCTCTTTGCATTATTTGCTCTGATAGTGTCTTTAGATCGGGTTGTGTTCACAAGAAGATCGTTTTAAGGATATCAACCACTGAAATCTTTCAATCCCGATGTTTGAGCCAACCCACCTCGACACGCTTCAAAAGCTACTGGGTGGACCATGTGGGGAGATTGTATCACAAACTGCTGTTTCCAAGGTCAAGACATAAGACCTCAATGTTACGTCCTGTTGAATGAAGTGAACGAACACAATTATGGAACATTTCATTTCTTTATTCATAAGGATAACAATCATGAATCATCATCTCTGTAAATGTGGCAGTGTTAGCAAGATGGATCATTTTCAACTGCAGTCAAAAATCAATGAAGAAATACAAACAACACAAGACACAAGACAAATCAGGCAACAACAGGAGCTGAGCATTGATGCAGTGATAAACTGAGCACCATCCACGATCCAGTGCGGGCAGCTATGCAAAGCAGTATGGAGAAGCAGAACATAAATAAGTAATATGGTTATGAAGCGCAGTGTGTGTGCATTGATTGGCCATGCAGGGGCAGTAATAGAAGTAGAAACAGTAGAGATCTTACAGTTGTTGTATCTCAGGGACGCCTGGAGGAACTTTCTTTAAATTTGGCAAAAACATCCCCAACGGACTCAACGGTGTCAAAGGTCAAGGTCACTGTGACCTTACATGCGTACTATTCTTGTGAACGCGATATCTTTGAGGAACACATTGAGGGAATTTCGATTTGGGACTAAAAAGTGTCTCTTTTCCCACTCCCACCCCCCCCACCCCACTTCTGGTGCCCTCGTTTCGAACTCGACCTTCATGTTGGTCACAGCTTCATACCTGAAATGTTCCATGGCTGCATCTTTGTTATCTGTCCACAGACAGTGGTAGATCCCAGTAGGTGTCTCCATGAGCACATTTAGTCATTATGACCCACACAGAAGTCAACGCCAACTAAACTGCGTTCGCTTCCAGTGCCAGAAAGGCATCCTAGGATGGTGTCACTTTCCTAAACCCCTCAGAGAAATAATTTTCCTTTTGGAGGTGGAAAGCTTACGACCACAAGCCACATGATCAGATGTCTCTGTTGGACACAATGAATGTCTGCAGAAGATTGCCAGGGATGGATCAGGCATGAGAAAAGATTAGTTCCCAGCTGTATTGTAAGAGAGGACATAAGGTGTGATGTTGATGAGAACGTGTGGCCAAAAGCAGAAGACAAGTTTGACCTATCACTGTTGTATTTCTGTATCTGTATCTGTCCTATACAAGTATGTATAGTTAATATGTGTAGCTTTGTTTTGCGTCAATGGAATTACTTATGTTCCATTTCGTGCACTTGGAACGACGCACAGACATTACAACGTATTGAAGCATTGAGAGAGTGGATCAGTTCCTGTAATGCAGGGATCAGAGGATTCTGCTGAGAAACCTGATTATGTGAACTCTGGAACTGTGAAGTCAGTCCGTTGGCACCTTACCCATCACCTGTGTACATTAGCCATGAAAGAAGCCAGCTGTCACAAAGTCTGCCTCAGTCCCTCCTTCACACTCTCACTTCCCCAGCCGCCTGCATTGCTATTCCTCCGCCCCTCAACAAAATGCCCTCAGACTCTCCCACCTGTCCCAGTGGCAGTATATTTACCAGCACATGTCCATCCACCCTCTGCATATCAATGATGCTTATGTCTTTGCTTTCCAGACAGGTGAAGCCCAACTCTATCCGTAGCAAGAGTCCAACATGGAATCGATGTTCTTGACTGTTTACTAATGACACGAATGTACGACTCTATAATCTCCTAATCTGATTGGGAATCTCAGAAGACTTTAATATCGTGAAGTCTCATTCCGGCATGAGCGGACGTTTAGACTGAGAACATAACTGTGTTAGAACAACACAAGGGGCTGCGTTGGTTGGGGCGTGTTGTTTGTTACTTATGAGATAATGGATGGATGAACGAGGATCCTGGATGTCCAGTTTGAGTAATAGATCCATGAGATTAAAGGCTCATAAAATGCCAAAACACTGCACAGACGTTTATAATACTTTAAGACAGGATTTTACAACGATGGAAAGTTGTCACTGTCACAACTGCTAGGTTAACACTTTGTCCATGTTACAAAGGAATCTGCAAGGAATGCCAGCTTGTTTGTTAATACAGCAAACGTTGTTTGTGCCTGAGCCCTCTGAATTGGCTCCTCTGCTGCATCAACAGACCGGCCCTGTTCAAATTACTGAGGGAGATTTGCTTTTTTCTGGGTTTGAATCAGTTTGAAGATGTCGTCAAGTCTTTTCCAACTACCTGACCCGCTGTCCAATGTGCAATACAAGGTCAACAATATCCTTCAGTTCAATGAATGATGAATGAAGATATTTTTGGGATTCCATTTTAGCCAATTGTATAAATGATGCAATCAATCCTACGCCAGAAAACCCAAAATGGACAAACTAGAATCCAGGGATGTGATCTTATCCAACAGTCACAGTACATGCAGGTACATGTATTCAGTCACTGTGCTGTTCTGAGGAAACACTGCCTGTGAAGCAGAACTATGGGATGCATTCCTCCTCTCTGGTCTGTCAGAGATTTGTACAAATTTAGAGTGGGCCATGTTGCTATGGCAACAGCAACCTCTCCAATTAAAGCTTTTAGATAGAGCAGCATTTCAAAATGAACTCGAGAACAAACCACCATTTTCAAACAAAGAAGTTGTATCAGATTGACACAAGGTTTCTGCAAAACACGTATGGCCGTCTGACCAGCTGATAGCTCACAGTCAGTGTTGCCTTACAATGTGAAGGAGCAGCAGCTGTACTGTACTCCACACTTCACTGTGCTCTCTGAAGCTTAATACGGAGGAGTGGTACACTACTTGTAAGACAGCACTGATATCTGTGCACGTCCATCATGGGCATGGATAGCTGAGCACACACACACACTGTTAAACACACACACAGGCCATTTTAAGATAACTTAAAGGTTCCAGTTTTTAATTATTAATACAGCTATGTATCAATGTTTCTACGAGTGGGGCCCCGGTTTGTTTTCTATGGTGCATGCACATGATTTATACAAAACAGTAAAACTCGGCATGTATGGAAATATTTGTACGTACTTACAAACAGAGGTCAAAGTCGTCAACAGCTGTTATGTAAAACCAACAATAAATGTTTCTACTAACAAGTGTTGTGTGTGTATCAAAGCCTGGTGATCTTCTTCCTCTGTGCCATATAGCTCAATTGTTGCCCAAAAACTATTAAAAACAAAACAGTTGAATTGGGTTGCATGTTCCTTCATTACAATAAACACAAACAGTAGTTTACTGTGATTCAATCCCACTCATGGAAGTATTACTGTAAGAGAGCTAGACATGGCTCAGCCGGTCCGTCTCACTGCCAATTAGCTCCAGTGGCCAACTGAAACAGGAAGATCCCCTGTGGTCCAAAGAGCCTAACTCATAGACTGTTGACAGAACAGATTGATAAAGTTTCCCTGGGGTCTACAAATGTTACAATTGTCACAATCTAAAGTCTGGTGAGCGACTGTCATTCAAATGAATTGTTAATGAATTTAGAGTTCAGTCACATTTTGAAACGATCACATAGTGACGTAAGAGAGCAACGAGAAGCAGCGTCCGGCATTCTTCACACCGGGTCACACTGATATGAAAGGAAGCTAATAACTCTCTTTGTAGGTTTGTATGTATGTGCATATACTGTACATTGTGTGTGTGTGTGTGTGTGTGTGTGTGTGTGTGTGTGTGTGTGTGTGTGTGTGTGTGTGTGTGTGTGTGTGTGTGTGTGCACATTTGTGGAGCAATTGTTTGGCAGAGGTATTTTAGGCACATGGTCGGGCTCTGTGACAGATAGAGAGAGAGAGAGAGAGAGAGAGAGAGACAGAGAGAGAGAGAGAGAGAGAGAGAGAGAGAGAGAGAGAGAGAGAGACAGAGAGAGAGAGAGAGAGACAGAGAGACGGAGAGGGAGAGGGAGAGACAGACAGACAGAGAGAGAGAGAGAGAGAGAGAGAGAGAGAGAGAGAGACAGAGAGACGGAGAGGGAGAGGGAGAGACAGACAGACAGAGAGAGAGAGAGAGAGAGAGATAGAGAGAGACAGAGAGAGAGAGAGACAGAGAGAGAGACAGATAGAGAGATAGAGAGAGAGAGAGAGAGAGAGAGAGAGAGAGAGACAGAGAGAGAGAGAGAGTAGAGAGAGAGACAGAGAGAGAGACAGAGAGACAGAGACAGAGAGAGAGAGAGAGTAGAGAGGGGGAGAGTCTTCCCAGTTACTCTGAATCTCTCTCAGCCTACACTATCTCCCAACACAACCTCAGGCTCAGTAATGTTGAATGCGCTGTGCGAGTGAGCTCTACCTTCCTCACACGCTCTGCTATCACCTGCTCGAGGACACACCACCACACACACCCGGTGAGTAGACCTCTGTATCACTGTTACTGTTTGCATTTGCCTCTGACATACTAATGTAGAGCATCTATTTGAAGCTGAGGGCTTTCAAGGGGTAGATGCTCTTGTCGGATCAGAGAGATCGCTATGTACAGCGATTACCACTGTGTTGTCCATTACTCACTATACATAGTCTCTACCATTAGTCTATTATCCAGGTAACTTATTTCAGGAGCTCAAATGAGCCACGAGGGTCTTTTGATTCTATAATCTTTTAATTCCTTTAAGCTCTTAGCAGGGGTCTGGCTTAAACTAACAGGACTTTTACTTTCAGATTAGCAAACACACGCAAACATCAATTGAGGAGCCTAAAGTCCCTACCTGACATCTTGTCATATGTTCGTGCTCTTCAGATATCACATTTAAATCTGTCAGCAATCTGTGATTAATGTATGCACACTGACACACATTCGTGCACTCCCACATACATGCTGTTGTTCTAAACTGCCTGCAGAAACTAGTCACCTCGTGCCCTTTGCTTCCCACTCATCCCAGTCATCCCAACATGTGCAGTTCATGTGGCAGAGCTGGGGAGGGATGCTAATGCTGTCACGATATGTCATGGATATCAATCGCATGTCTATGTGTTTAGTAAAGAGCTGAGTCAGGACACGGTTAGCCTAGCTTAGCATAAAGACTAGTATCAGGAAGCTCTGTCCAAAGTTCAAACATAGCCATGCTAACATAAATCTACACATTGTATTTAAAGGACATTTAAAAATGAGTATATGTGGTTTTAGGAGGCGTTCAGTGCTGGAATGTCTTTCTTGCGGCAGCATTTAGCACTTTAAGAACCACATCATCTTCTCAGAAGTGCATCAAAACCAAAGCAGAGCTAAAAGGGAGAGTGAATATTGTACAACAAACACAGCTCAAAATGATGCTAATGTTGCTATATCTGCTATAACTGTTTGCTAACACGTTAGCAATATAATAGCAAAAAAAGCCTGAGTCTTAATCGAAGTTCAACATCGCCTTGATACATTGGTGTTAGACCATGCTACAGACTAGTGCAGGTATTTTCTGTTGGCCTGCATGCTCCTAATCCATCAGAGATCAGATTAAAAAAGGAGAAGCAGGGATTAGACGGAGGACCTTGGCTGAATGGCTAGACATATAGGGAGACATTGAGGTTATGTCATTGGGACAGGAATCTAGCATGGATCATTGACGGAGCACAGAGAGAAAGATCTTTACTCACACTCTGCAGAAGAAGATGTTACAGGAGTACTATGACGGCTTTTAATGTAGAATTGACATTATTCCCCACTGTGGGGTTCTAGAAGCAATACAAGACACTCTCTGACTTTCTCCCAACTACACGGGGATCATCCGAGCTAACCACAGGTAACTAAACACAAGGTAGAGTCAGGTGTTGACATGCAGAACTACCTCTTTATAGAGGGTTCTCATAGCCCCTTTGTGTGTCATTTTCTTTGGATTGTTTTGTTTTCCATTGGCAAAAGTTGTGGACAGTACCTAGTACTGTATTTGGTATCAACATTGTTTGGTTGCCAATAAAAGGATCAGCGTTTGTGTCGGGTTGAGGACGATGTCATGGCTGTTTTACCTGGCGTGGCTATGATGATCAGCTAAACATCCAGTCTCTACTGAGAGGGTACTGTCCTCTGTTGTAAACAAAAATCAAGAAAAGTAGTTGGTACCAGAAGGTAGATTTAGAAATCCTTTAGTCGTCCCACAGCGTGGACATTTACAGTGTTTCAACAGCAAAAGAGAAAGTGCAGATGAAAGACAAAACTAAATAAGTAGGCCATTAAATAAGAGGCAAACACACATGTAATAATATCAAATAAACCCAAATTTAAACCCAAACCAACCAAATACAAAACTGTAGTCAGCTCCGAACCAAAGACCCACCCTGTGGGTTCAGCTAATCCAGATGGCATCACATTCTCAAGGTCCTGAGACATTCAAAGTATGCAATGAAGTCAGTGTAACTAAGTGATGCATCACAACACCATAAATTACTGTCCTAAAGTATGTTTCCCTAATTTGTACAATACCAGCCAGTAGGAGACTAACATGGTTTTATTCAGAACAGGAATGACAACTTTCCTTTGCACATGGTCAGACAACATGCCGCACACTTGTTTTCCCCTGTATGAAGCCATTCTGATTAGTAATCTACCTCACAATTATTTTCATTCCCAGTGGATTCATCTCAAAGCCATGTCTCTAAATGTAGCTTACCGGCTGCTGACGGGCTGAGCGCTTAATCATTGTACAGCGCCCCCATCACCCAAACCATTAGCTCAGCCCTATCTGCGTTGTTTGAATGTAATGAGAGGTATCTCTTCAAAGGGAGGGGTGAGAAGTGAAAGTCTTCGAGCCAAGAAGCTTTGGAAAGTGTCCAAACAGCTTGTGCATGCCAGTGACTGTACTTTGGCTAACTAGAGCACTTTAACTATCAGTGCTGTAATGGCACCCACACACTGGTGTTGGCTCCTTTAGCTTTGGCTTTGTCCCCCATTAGCATGTGCCCATAGTATTTATAATTGACTCTTGTTTCCCTGGTGTGCTTGATCCTGGCATCGGCCTCGTTGAGGTTCCCAGGTTTTCTGGCAGAGGATCAGCGAGGCAGGACCTTTCGTTTAGCACTTGTCAGTTGGCTTTGACAGAGAAAACTCCAAACACATCCAGATTATGTGTAAATCACCTGGCTTCATACAGTATATTCAAGGTATGTCTGACCACATGTTTATCCGATTTGACTGACAGGTGTTGGGGGGCTTTCTTCCCACCATCAGCTGTTTTCAGGATCATTGCGTCACCTGCTGCCGACACACATGCGGACATGCTCACACTGTCGAGGTGGTCCAGCTGTGAGCCAGGCAACGTCTCTATTTTCAGCAGTGTGGGCTCAGGCCTCCATAGTGTCAACAGGTGGACAGGCTAACCAGCAGCACGACCTTCAGTAGCCTCTCCACCTTCCGTCCTCCCTCCGTCACTCACATTTCAACCTTAAATAATTCCTGGAAGTGGGTTTCCCCGACATACACGATAAACTTTAATTACCCCACTGTTACATCCACACACATAAACATGTAGCTGCATGCTACTGATATGCTATATGCTATTTGCTCTTTTATTGAGATCAGAAGATGCATATTATTGTACTCCTTGTGTGCCAGTACAGAGACAGAAAGATGAATCAGAAATATTTAGCTTTCGACTCATTTCGAGGGTATGAAAATGTATATTCTGAAGAGTAACTAGTCACTACAGCAGTCAGTGAATGCAGGGGAGTGCAACATACGATATTTGCCTGTCAGATGTAGAAGAGTAGAAGTCTAAAGTTGCATCACGTGAGAATACTCAAGTACAAGTGCCTCAAATGTGTATTTGGTTACAGTTCCCCTCGTGTACATTTGAATAAATGCTGTAATTTCTCATTTGACAACAGTCTTGTTTGATGTTCTTATGAAATCCGGGCGGTTGATGAGTTGGATGGTTTGATAGGAAAGTGCTCTGTAACATAGATGTTGACAGTTGATTGTGTTTCCTCCCCCCTCCCCCCCCCCCCCCCTCCCACTCTCTATTCCTTTGTGTAATGAAAGCAACTACAAGGGAGAATAATTATTGTACACTCAATCAACAAGACAATGCCAATTTAGTCGTTCATTTCATATGAAATTGTAGACGTGTGGTGGAAATAATGAAGAACTCTATTAGAAGTTGTGGTTATTGTTTTGTATTTAGTTTGTGTGAGCTGTCCTTTCATGTTTCATCCCTATCATTTGGATAACATGCTTTGACATTCTGTGTTTTAATTTCTTCAGGCTCTACATCTATGTATTATAAGCAGCATAGTCTACAGAAATGACGGCACAGTTCCAGTACAGGAGCAGGTACTCGGTTAGGACAGAATTGGTTGTGTGTTCAGATACCTCGTTATGTTTCCATGACAAGGACCTTTAGCCGCCCTGTTGAATCATGACTCTCTTCTGTCAGGAGCACAGGCGGACATACTGAAGTGTGACATTATTATAGCGATACAAAGCCTCTGATGAAGGAGGTCAGAGTGGATGATTGGTTCATCACAGAGTGTGACGGTGATGAATTAGTATTACCGGTGTTTTCAGAGCTGTGATCAAAAATTTCTTGATTATTGTATTTGATTAAGTATTTTAAAGTATTACGGGTTACATAAATCCCCACAGTTGTTGACAAATGCAGAGCTCCCGTCTTCCCTGTGTGACATGATTGCTGTGCCTGGGACATGTGTGGGTGAAAGGCTGATTTGAGTTGGTATGTGTGTGGGTGTGTGAGGGGGCTGAGCATGAATGTGTAAAAATATAAGCGCCTACTTGCATACAATATTGTATTTAGAATAGACTCGTTGTGACATGACTGGAGTACATGCGATCCCCCCTCTCAGCTAACAAGAGTATGGACAGTGTGGACTGTCAAGGACATTTGCGTTCATCCTGTCTGCACGTGTTCAGTATAATAACTATTTACTTTACCTAAAGCAGCATGTAATCAGTTAATAAACTGTTGTTTCTAATTTAGATTCTTATTCCTCTTCCTTATTTGTCTAATAGTTCAAAATCCAAAAGTGGGACTGTATGGAGGGGCCAACAAAGTATAAGTAAAGAGACCAGTGTGTGTTTCCTGTTTCCTACCTAAAGTCATTGTTGTTGGTTTTTATCTATCACAAATGTAAATGCATCATTTTCCTAGTAGCAGTTTTGGAAGGCACTTAAAATTAATTTCAGAAAACATTATATATGTCGTTTTGGAGGGTAAAGATGTATTGGTATGGTATTGTATTGTATTTGTATGTATTGGTTTACCTGCTTCAACAATGCCAAAGATGGGATAAATAGGGGCAGGAAATATTTGGTTTTGTGGTAAATGTAGTCCTATTAAGGTTAATGCTGTGTTCCCAAAAACAGATCCAGCTGAAACACATATAAGACGAATAAAATAGGGCCCAAAATGGAGCCTTGAGTAACACCACTAGAAGCAGCTGCTGAAGAATCTTAACTGGAACGTATCTATAGTATGTTACACTGAATGCTTATTAGATAGTTGAGATCCAATACTATGTCATATATGTATCAGAAGAAGCTCAGAGGTGATTTAAACTCAAATGGATTTAGAGTCTAAAGAGCGTATTGAGTCATCTGTTCCCCTCAGGAGAGCAGACTCAGTGCTGACGGTAATTTGTCAAGAAATTGTCGGGATCTAAAATAGGGACAACTTGTGAGAAGATAAAGATGGCCCGAAGTTATTAAGTAAGTGCAGTCTGTTCCAGGTGTTGTGTTTTGATTAAAGGTTGTTCGACTGCGTTGTGGAACGAGGATGGCACGTATCATGTGCAAAATTAAACTCATCTGACTTTCAGTGTGTTTACGTGCAGACAAGAAGCTCTGAAATCTGAGGTATCATAGTTGGCTGTAAACAGTGAACACTAACTGCTCTGGTGCAAGAACATCAAAACCTGGATGCATTAAAAAGGACAATGTTTGACAGCTGCTTGTATTAAAAATGCTTCTGTTCATTGATCATCTTTCATCATAACCTTATATTGAATTATTTTAATCGTTGATAGAACAAGGACTTCCCTCATCTTGTCTGATACAAATACATTGTGTGTGTGCTACTTCACCACAGCTGTGAGTCATTTCTCCACCAGAGCTTCACACTTTACAATTACCTTGACAAGGAGATGTTGAAAATGCCACACATCGCACCACCTTTTAGTCGCCCTGGACATGAACCCATGTATCCCCTTTGATATACTAAAGAAGTAGAAAGTAGTGAACATGCACAGGATGACATTTACCCGACTCAGGTGTTACTAGCAGTGTGAACACTAGCACCACACAAATAAACATGTAGCTGCTTATTAAGGATCATGTTACCTCCTACAGTAAGTATCTCCAGCAGCTTCCCTTCCAGTCAGCTGATACGCAGAGATAAATCTCCTATAAATAATAATAAAGTACGGTTATGTGTAGTGGTTAAGCAAAATTACACAGAAACAGACACAATATGGAGCAGTAAAGAGAGCACTTTCCAGTATGTAGTTTCCCTGGGTCTTTGTTCGCCTTCCTGTAGCTTCCTCAGTTTGGACTTTGTTGTACTAACATCAGGGTATTCAGGTTATTATTTTCTGTTTCCTGGTGGGGAAATTCAAACCAAACACCAACCAGCCGGAGATGTGAACTCACTCTCTTGGTGAGTCCTGCTCCAGCTGAACTGTGTGTTAGCTGCTGATGTGTTAACCGGCCAGTGAAGAGTCAGCCCCCTGTGGAAACATCACATATTAATAAACAACATGAAGCAACTGATGTTGGCGCTTAAGAGTTCTACTCAAGATTGATGTTATTAACATATCTGCAAGCTTATGAATCATGGAAATTAAAGGGCACCTATCAAACCATGTAAAAATGTATTTCACAAGCAATAAAGAAGCTGTCAAATATGTGAAAAATAGTTTTAAAAACCTGGAATTCCCTTATAAATTGGCATGAGACATAATATGTATGCATGGCAACTATGGTATGGTAAAGGTTAAAGAAAGATTATAGTAAGATTATACTAAGGTCACCTGAGGATGAAAAGTCTCTACAGGACTCTGACCTCCACACTGTTTCCTGCATCGCTACATAAAGGACACAATACTTCCTGCATCAATGCTAGACTTCGATATGCGCTGAGGAGCAGATGGATTTACATTGATTTATTTATCAAAGAGTGTTTAACTGCATGTTTGAAACAAAATAGGACACATCCCTCGGCTGGAAGGATTTTAATTACTGCTAAAAAAAAAAAAAAAGTGAAGTTATCAGTGACAGCAATAACATCTAATTGCAATCATCTAATTTGTTTTTGCTATAGCAATTATGTTGGAAATGTAATGCTGCTGTTAAAGGTTATTCTGAACAAGTACTTCTTCCTTCAATCTATGTAGAAACTATGGTTATTGAATTATAGCGCGACACCACTGGTTGGTGTCAGAGTTTCCCCATCGGCCGTTGCTCTTTCAAAATGAATATGGAGGTACCAGGCCTTTATTTGAAGCAGGCTTATATAAGAAACATGTCTTTATTTCTAATGATGGAAGAGAACAGGGAGGGACAGATGAAGAGAAAGAAGAGAAGAGGCAAGGAGAGGAAGATGGTGAAGTGAGGGGAACAGGAGAGGAGAGCATCCTTTACTTTCTCTGTGTTTTACTGAGTCTTCCCTGCATCATAACCGTCAGTGATCCTTCTGTTCTCCTCTGATTTACTGTTGTGCATTATAGCACAGAACTCCCACACAGACATGTTACATTCCCTACAGTCATTGTGCCATTCCTCCGGCCTGTATTAATCACCATCTGACATGTGACACAGACATGCTACTTTCTGTCAAGGCTGACATACGCAAATCCATATTGTGTGTTATTTTGTACCGCAGTAAATCATTAGTGGCAGGCCGAGACACTTTTAAAGTTTCACACGGTACGCAGAGCTTTTACAATGTGTGATATAATCTAACTGAAAGTATGCATCCAGTCACATTATAGATTGTTGTAGATTGTTATTCCTCTGTGCCATTGAGCTCCATTGTTGTACACAAACTCATACAAAGACATCACCGAGCCACACTGTGACATGTTCCTTCATTAACATGAACACACACACTGTAGCTTATTTTGATTGAATCTCACACACACCGTCCTGCTGCCAGAAACACTCACGAGAGCACCAAATGTTTATTACTCCGCCGCTAAAAATAGTCCCTAACAAATGAACTATTACAGACTGTGGTAGTTATACAGGATTCACATTACTCAAAAAAATGCCTTAATTGCATTATAATTGGATTCATGCTCTGTGTGTGCACTTAGTAACGGTTTCCTCTCAGTCAGGGTAAACAGATGTTGCATATTTTTCCTATTTCAAAATGTGTTTAGGATCAAACACAAGTTGAAGTTGCTTTTGTGTTGTTGCCGATTACCATTGCTTTTAATTGTATCATCACTGGCTATATCAAGTTAAGTTGACCACGTGGTTGACGCTTTAAATTCAAATGTCAAGTAACAATCATTTATTACATAGATGGAAAATAACCATGAACATTTTCAGTAACAGCTAAAATTGTAAAACCTTGGAGGTATTGGTGTAATTTGATTTGCATTATTGTTTTTCACTTGCCTTTGTATTACCATGAAATGTCTTGAAAAGTATAGACTTTTGCTACTGAGGTTGGAGCTTTGAGTCGATTTAAAATAGGCTAATATTTGGATTTTGTCTTGCCCTCTCACTTCCTCCTCCACCAGTTCATTCACTATTGTGTGCTCTGTCTGCGCTGTAGGCCATCATGGATGAGGCTGGCCTGCTGAAGGAGAGGCTCCAGGCGATCACGGTAAGGACCAGAGCTTCTGGCAGTAATAGCAGCAAGTGATACAAATAATTTGTGTGTCAAATTGTCACATGCTACTTCCCTGTCCAAACTATTGCATTGCCACGTTCATTCCATCCACCAGATGTCCTCCTTTCCCCATTCCCTTACTGCCACACCCATCTACACACCTGCTTCCACTCCTCATCTGCTCTGCCTTACTTTCGCCGCCCACCTCCACCTTCTTAGTGCATCACCCACTTCAAATTAGGCCTACCTACCTTAGATCCAGCTCTACTAATACCAGCCTCGTTTCTTATTACCGTGTCAGTTTTTCACTAGTTGAAATGTGGATCCATGTTATCTGCCTGGTGCATGTTACCTTCCTGCTACATATTAGCTGCCTGCTACATATTAGCTGCCTTCTACATGTGAGCTGCCTTCTACATGTAAGCTGCCTGCTACATATTAGCTGCCTGCTACATGTTACCTGCCTGATACATGTTACCTTCCTGCTTCATGTTACCTTCCTGCTACATGTTACCTTCCTGCTACATATTAGCTGCCTGCTTCGTGTCACCTGCCTGCTTCGTGTCACCTTCCTGCTTCATGTCACCTTCCTGCTACATGTCACCTGCCTGCTACATGTCACCTGCCTGCTTCATGTCACCTTCCTGCTTCATGTCACCTGCCTGCTACATGTCACCTGCCTGCTTCATGTCACCTTCCTGCTTCATGTCACCTTCCTGTTACATGTCACCTTCCTGCTACATGTCACCTTCCTGTTACATGTCACCTTCCTGCTACATGTCACCTTCCTGCTACATGTCACCTTCCTGCTACATGTCACCTGCCTGCTTCATGTCACCTTCCTGCTTCATGTCACCTTCCTGTTACATGTCACCTTCCTGCTACATGTCACCTTCCTGCTACATGTCACCTTCCTGCTTCATGTTACCTGCCTGCTACATGTGAGCTGCCTGCTACATGTTACCTTCCTGCTACATGTTAGCTGCCTGCTACATGTTACCTGCCTGCTACATGTTACCTGCCTGCTACATGTTAGCTGCCTGCTACATGTTACCTTCCTGCTACATGTTACCTGCCTGCTACATGTCAGCTGCCTGCTACATGTCAGCTGCCTGCTACATGTCACCTGCCTGCTACATGTCACCTTCCTGCTACATGTCAGCTGCCTGCTACATGTCACCTGCCTGCTTCATGTCACCTTCCTGCTACATGTCAGCTGCCTGCTACATGTTACCTGCCTGCTACATGTTACCTGCCTGCTACATGTCACCTGCCTGCTACATGTTGGACTCTTGATCCCTGTACGCTACATTTGCATACCAAAGCGGATGAGCTTCACTCCATTTAGTGTCTTGTAAACTGCTGCGATTACACTTTTTAATATTGAGCACGAAGAGGCAGCGCCATGGCCCTCCGGGAGGTTTCTTCCAGACCTTGCCGAGCAGAGTTGCAATTAGCAGTTGCTGAAGACTTATAACTCACTCTATCCTTTTGTCTGTTCACTGTTTAGTGTGCTTGGAAATGTTTTCCAGCTTTGTATTAGTGTCTTACAGTGTGTAGCTGTAGGCCTATTTGGTTGTGTTTCTCTATTTGCAGCTCATTGAGCTCTCAGGGCCACTATAAAAAGAAGTGTTTTACAATTATATAGACAGGAAAAAACAATAAGCTCCAGGCTAAATGACATACAGGGATGTATTTTCCTGTTCTTTTAAAAAGTAAGTTTACATTTTAGGTCTGTCTTGATGCAACACAAACCATATTTACATTGAAAGACTTGTATGTTTCTAGCAATATGACTTCAGTGCATCCTAGAGGTTCAGTGCTGTGATATTTAGCAAGCTGCAGCGCTAAAACTGAAGACCTTTCTAAGAGGCGGTTTTAAAATAAAAGGTGTGGGTGTGTAGTTGCAGGATGACAGAGCTGTAGAGGAAAACCTTCAGAGTTCTGGCAGAAGACGTGCAGGTCAATTCTCCTGACAGAGTGAAGATGGGCAGCACAGCTTTTTAAATGTGGTTAACAAGATGTTCACAAAATGCAACAAACCAAGACAAAAGCACAATCCTTTAAAACATGATTCTGGAGTTGTGAAGTGATTTATAATCCACCCGAGAGAACTAAAGCTGTCTCTCTCCCCTGTGTATGTCAGTGCAAGCACTCTCCATTCTCTGATTTTAATTGTCTTTCCAACACGTCCAATATCTCAGACTGCACAAATGTGACTTTGTTGAACCCATCACACATTAATTTAAACTCCAGAGGAGATCCCAGATTTCCCATAGATGCCAATTTCATGTGGAATATTTGTATGAAAAAATCTTAAAGAAATCAAGTAATATTCTTGCAGCCAAAAAACAAGTCTTGGTGCATTTCAGAGTTCAAGCAGCATTGTTGCTTTAAGTATGGGAACCAACAGATAAAGATTGATTTTAGAGAGTCAGGGTGGAGGATGTGGTGGTGCGTATATGAGCAATAGTCAATAACAGAATTCTCACATGTGTTCCTCTGGCCCGGGGGGGAGGAGAGGGCAGTGTGGAGGGCTAAAGCGATGGCATCATCCGTTGACCTATTTGGCCTGTAAGCAAACTGAACTGGGTCCAGTGAGTCAGGAGGTGATGAAGGATTTCAAAGCTTCATAATGATGTACCTGATGAATGCTACTGGGCGGTCGTTTAGGCATAGGGCTTTGTTTTTTTTGGGGGGGACTACGGACAGGGAGAGGTGCTGCATGTTACTGGTAGTTAGACGCCACTTTGTTTCTCTATTGATTCTTTACACTACTAATAGCTCTCGGGAGCACGTACCTGGAGTTCGTGTAGTTCACGAGTTACGAGTGTCAGTCCATGCAGAGAGTTTTTAACGTGGAAATAGCTCGAGTTTCCTTCCATTGTAGATCCTTCCCTGAAGGCAATGTAAAGTTGGTTGAGCATGACAGCTACTGCTAGCAGTGCAAGTTTGTTGTCCTTCCAGCCCGTGTCAGATCAGCTGTCACTCAAACTTCAAACACCTGCCCACTCAGAGGCTTGGAAAATATTTCTGATGGTTCTCCAAATAATTTTCTTAACGGTGACAAACTGTTACTTATGTGACTTTGAAATTATTATTGCTGTAAAAAGAAAAATGTTGATTTTTGCAAGAGTTTACTGATGGTAATGTTTTGCTAGGATTACTAAAGCAATGCAAATAAGTTTAGGTCCCAAAAAAGTATCTTGATTCTGTGCTGACTGAATATTTTAATTCTGAAGACGATCATTAGCTCACGGTCAGCCTCATAGTAGTGAGTCGGTGAGGGTCTTTCACACACATCTGAAACTCCACCCATATGCTATCTGAAAGTGGAAAAACAAAACCATGATGAACAATTATCATGGCGTCTGAGTTTGACTCAGACGCAGACAGAGACAGGACTATAAATACCAGCAGACGTCATGAGGGAGATCCCCTTTCACTGAGGCTTAGAGCTACTCTGATCCAAGATCCAGGAGTTAATTTTAGCCCGCAATGTGACATCCAGCAACAAGGGCTCGTGTTTTGATGCGGAGTTAAAGCCATTAAGCAGTTTTGTTTTGTCCGTGATAATTCTGTTAGCACAAATATGTATCCATTATTAAATGACTTTCAATGTTCAGATGCCAGTCTAACTTTGTACAAGAGTTATTATCTTTTCTGCAGGAGGTGCTTATTGGCAGGGAAAGTTCTAGTTGTTGTTGTTGTTGTTGTAGTGAACAGGTGGACACACACAAACAGGTACGGTCAGGTCGTAAGGGTTGTGTTGCGTTTAGCTATTTACGGCTCTCCAGCTGTCAGATGCATGTAGAAGTGTCGGCACGAAAGAACACGTGAAATAGTTTCCATGCTGTAAAATGTACACATGATGCAAACGTGTTTTGATCCCCCCCCCCCTCCCCGCAGGACAAAAGAAGAATCCAGGAGAACATCTCTAAGAAAAGGAGAGAGATCGAAGAAGAGAAATTAAAACTCCAGTACATGAAGGTACTTTTTACTGCAATAACAAGAGAACTAAAATCCAGGAAATGATGCAATGCACCGAATGTGTGCAATATGGTTCTAACATCTTATTGTAGTAATGTGTCTCCAGCATGCACTGAACAGAGACTGCAAAGTCTCCCAGGAGGAACTCGGGGATGTCAAAAGTTTTTTGTAATTTAATACACTGCAACAATCTTTGCACACACTCAGACACAATCTGCAGCAAGGCCAGACCTGCATTTCAGATATTAACTGGAGTCCCTCCGCATCAGCATTATATAACGTTGTAATATTCTTGTTTTACCCACAGCTATTTCCCTCCAACACTTATTGTCAGTCGACCTCTTCTGGCCCACAATCTACAATTCTGAGGCCAATTGAACTTTTCCTCAGGGGAACAGCAAAAGGAGGAATCTTGTTAAACCACATCGATCATAGAATTATGATGTGTTCAAAGTGACTTCTTTAAAGCTGCAGTAACCTTTACAAAGCCTGTGAAGCAAAGCCACAAAGAAAGTCTCGAGTAGCACTCGTGCCTGAAAAGGTGAATTGGTGCGAGAGCATTAAAGCCACTGAGATGAGCATAGAAACATGTTTATCAGCTCTCATCCTCCATCATTGATGCAACAAGACTCCTGGAGATTTTAGCAAGTAAATTACACTGAAACTGTAAAACTGAGGGGTCGAAAACAAACCACCAAAACAATATACAGTGAATCTTTGGATTGTCACAAAAAATACATTTTTATTAGTGTTATAAATTGTAAATTTTAGACCATTTATTACCTAAAATGATAACTTTGTGTCCTTACCTGACAAATATATTAGCTTTCATTAACATTGCAGTAAGAAGCAGGCCTTCTGTAGCTTTCTGACGAGTGATTCACATCTTATGTCCTCTTTGCAGATACTGAACATGTGGGCATGTAACACCTTTCCATCGTCATACATGGGGGGGGGGGGGAACTGAACTTTGTATAAATGAATGAGATGATCTGAGCTGTAAAATTCTGCTCTTATACTCACTGAAGTATGGGGAACTCTGAGGGCATCTAGTGGAGAGGTGGGGCATGACGAGGTCTGGAAAGCTTCAGGGAACAGAGGTTGTGAGAGGGAGGAAGACGGAACACTTCCCACCATGACATAAACATTTGAAGTCTAAATACTGTTTGCAGCATAAACTGAGTTGCCTGTGTGTTGGTGTGTTTGACTGACAGAAGAAAGCCCTGAGGGAGCAATGGCTGATGGACGGTCTGAGTCAGCAGGAGGAGGAACAGGAGGCCATGAGGCTTCAGGCTCAGGATGAACAGCAGCAGAGTGATCAGCTGCAGCGCAACATCCTCAGGTAACCTGAAAGCTGCAGTAAATCCCACAGTACATCCCACGCTGCACACAACAGGAAGAGATCTGGCAGGGCTGACGAAGCATGTGGGTGAAGGCATTTATATTGTTCAGGTGAAGACTGAGTGGAACTTGAGTGATCCCAGTGGAGCAAATCAGCTGCTGCAGAAGAAAATATAACAGACTTGAGAGTCACTCGGGTCAAACGGAGTTAGTTTCTTTCTGTGGTTAAAGGAGTTGTGTTGTCCTATTAAACTCTTCTGTACTACGAGGTCCCTGGTGGAAGTTTGCTTTGTGGTGTGTGTACATGATTGTATAACTGCCTTGTTAAAAATGACCCCCAAGACAAACTTTGTACCCTGGTGTACAACATCTAAACAAAGGCAGTGTTTCACTTTTTCCAATGTTTGGGTTAGGAAGAGTCATCACAATTGAAGTTGAATAAATGTAATTTAGGGTTTCTTCTCTGCTGTTAAACATTATGACGGGTCATTTGTGACCCTTGAGACAACACGAGGGTTTATTCTTAAGAAGCTGCTGTTGGTTACATCATCACATGGGAGCACATGAAGTGCTTTGAACCATCACACACTCACTGACAGGCTTGTTTCTACAACCTCTGGCTCTGTGCCGGTGTTTGTGTACGTGCTGCACTGTGGGAAGCAGCGAGGGATTAGGACCAGACTGTTTCACCTTAAGTACCTTCCAGCAGCATGTGTGTCAGTCAAAGTTCAGACGGTTTTCCTTCATTACATCACAGCAGTACTTAGCCGCGGCTTAGTGTCTGTACACAGAAACGACAGCTTCACACAGTCTACATTAACACAGACTGTACTGCTGGGAGTTATTTTAAACAATGTGCAAATTCTACATGGTTCCATATGATTTTACTTTGAAGTATGTTTAAAAACATGTTTACTTCATCTGTCAGATTACAGGTACAAAGATTTATCATCAACAGAATCCTGAAGCTGCACATTCACCTGTTTATTGCCAAAGACTCAAGAGGTCGCAGCTTAGTTCAACCCATGGCAAGGGTCAGATGACAAGTGCTTTGTGATTTGTAGGTCTATTGTTAATGACTTTGAACTGCAGCGCTTTAGAGCTTTACAAACTTTACAAACGTTTACAAACGCTTGTTTCAGTAATCGCCTGTATGTTCCTCTCGTGTACAGAATAGAGAAGGAGATTGAGGCCTTGGAAACACAGGAGCTCGACATCTCTACCAATGAAGAAGCAGTCCTGAAACGGTTAAAAGAGGTGGAGCGGACGGCCGAGGACATTATTAAGGTAGGCTCAAACCAGCTGGCTGCCTCTTTAATACTGTGCTTGCTTCACTGGCTCTTACACCGCCGTGTGTTGCATACTGATCATTTCTGCTACAATGTGCAACGTTTCACCTCGAGGCAATGAATCCTGATGAGAACTAATATTCCTTAATTTTTGCTTTTACTTATTATTATGAAGTAAATGTTTATTGCACAATGTAATGGCTGGAGAAAAATGAAACTATCAGCGTTTTATATTTTCCTCCCTGTAAGCTGCATTTTCCGTAATCAATTCTTTCTACCTCAGGGTCGCAATCTCCCTTTCACAATAAAAGCCCTAGACGTATTCAGTGCATCACTGCCTACCAGAGAGCATTTCACTGAGATGCAACTCAACAAAATCGGTCTCTAGAGGTTGGGGTCATCTGCTTGTATTCCTTCTTTAGGTCATCAACCGTGTGACTGGATGATAAAACTAGTTGGTGTAGGAGGCCCCTTCTGACCCACATCGATGAGGCTGATAATGCCCATTCATTTGGCTAATTAACATTCAAACCAAGTGAAGACGTTGAGGTTATGTAAACTGGCGACTCTAAACGGCCTGTAGGTGTGGATGTGAGAGTGAGTGGTTGTGTTACTGGGCGTTCAGACTGACAGACGATGAAATGTGATCCAGGTTTGTCAGCTTGAGTGACAGTTTCAAGGTTTAACACACCACACAGTGTTTTATAATACTTATGTCACTTAGTTGTATATTCCATCTTCATAATGGGGCATAAAGCAGAATTATGGAATATAAGTTTGTGTATATTTGATCGGCAAGTGCAGTTTGATGCATCATTATCGCACCAAGTTTCAGATTAAGGTTGATAAAACCTGTTACTACATCTGTCAGTGTTTTGTGTGTGGAGCTTCCGCTCAGTGCACATCGTCATTACGTTCTTGGAGGTTAGAAAGTTCTCATTCTGTCAGATGAGTGGTTTAGAAGAGGTAGAATTCGGGTTTTTAACTTCCGCTTTCTATGACTTTTCTGATTATGAATTCAAATATCTTTTTCTACTCACCCCCTGCTGCCAGTGGCATTTCCTCCAATACTCTAATCCTTGCTTGTTTCTCACAAGATGCACTTACTGAGGACTGTGTGGGCGTGCTTTGGCTCACAAGAGGCTGCTTTGAGTGAATAACGTGGCAGGTAAATGCATTGCTCACATGGTGGGCGTGCGGCGCACATGGACTAATATGCATAATTTGCTTTCTGGTTGCCTGTTTTGTACTAAAAGACACCGTGAAACAACAGACTTTAATATGATATGGACTGCTGATGCACCATTAATCTGAAGCACTGCTGTGATGTTGACTTCCTGCTTCTCGCACCACTTTGACCATCAACTACTCTGTCTTCACATGTAGGAGCTCAACGCAGAGTTCCAGGCAGGTAAACACCTTTGTAACATTTGGGTGTGTTTTGACTAACTGTTTTATTTTTGTAAATACTTGTAAGACTAGGCTGTCTTAAGATACAGTATTAATAGATCTGATATTAATTTAAAAAAAATGAATTAAAAAAAATTAATGTTAGTCATTGATATACTAACTTTTTTATTTATAATACTAACTTTTTTATTTATAATTGAGACACGGACAGCAATGACTGGTTATATTTTTAGGCCCATTATTTTTGAGATTATGATTTTATATATTTTAATATATTTTCTGCCAACATTTTGGAAAATACAGCAATTTGAGTGAGATGTTAAAGGGAGTTAAATGTTGGACTTATTTTCTTGACATTGAAATTATAATGTTTGTCTCTATTAATTTACTTCAACAGAGCTAGGCTAGCTGTTTCCCCCTGCGTCCAGTATTAGTGCTAAGCTAGGCTAACCACGTCCTGACTCCAGCCCTGTACTTCACACGCTGACATGAAATGAGATCTTGTGATAATGGGCTTAAAAACATAACGTGAGCATAATTGGGACATAATCCAAACTGTAATAATAGTTTGACACCTTTGGTATAAAGAAATCCTTAAATAATTATCTTTTTAAAATCTTACTAAACATGGCTTCTCTTGGCATTTAAAGTGTTTTCTTGTATTTCACTCGTCAAACTTTTCTCCTCAGATGTGACGCATCATGTCCCCTCGCCACTCTCAGATATCACATCATTCATCCCACTGATACCAACAAAAAGCCCTCCCATACACAGGCCTGGTAGTGAAGAACCAAAGAAAGGTACAGACTACTGCATATGTTGAATATCAATATATGTTCTGTTGATTGCACACTAAGTCAAAATGGACAAAGACATCAGGCAGATATGCATATAGACAAACTAGAATGTGTCATACAAGAGCAGGTTGAGCTTTTCAAGGGCGGGACGAGCCAAAGTCTCATTTACTCTTATGGCAACAGAATCACCGATATACCTTAGTTACATTAGAATGAATAGAAAAAGTGCAAGTCCCAAATTAAATGGATGTACTGTATCATCAATTAGATGAAAATCCTGTTCTTCATTAAGGCCAAAGTGTTTAACTGTGAAGTGGATGAATCCAGTTCCACCCTTTTCACCAGAAAGTTTTAATTTTGGTCAGACTCTTGGACGCTTACTTGATGTAGGACTGCAACTCACGATTGAATTTTCTCAATTCAGTTCATCTTAATCTATAAAATGACAGGAAAGTCACAATCTCCTAAAGCATTGTTGACATCTTCAAAGGCAAACAGTCTAAAACTCTAAAACGTTTAGTTAATGTTGGTCATACGAAATAGAAAATCTTCAAATTCCTTACCACTTAGAAGATGGCACCAATAGATGTTTGGTATTCTTATCAGAAATAAATAAAGTTGCTGATTCATTTTATGTTTGAGACATTCATCTAAAGTATTTTCTCCATTCCAGCTACGTTTGCGATGGAGATCAGTGTGGAGCATGATAAGAGAACAGGGAAAAGTCAGGTGGTCTCTACTACAACAATCACCCCAGAAAGCACCCGGGAGAGGGGGTTAAAGGTTTATGATGATGGCCGCAAGTCTGTATATGCACTGCATCCAGACGGAGGCAAGATGCACAATGGAACAGTTGGAGAGATGACGTCTACAGAAGTAGAAGAGCTGCTGCATCAGGCCACAGATAAGAAAGTCCCCACTGAGGTGCAGTACCATCAGCCTGTCTACTCTGTACCCTACGCAGAGAGCAGCGGGCCTTCCACACCCGGGGAACCAAATAAAACATCAAGACAAACCCCAACATCCAGCCCCAGCCCCAGCCCCTTTCAGAGCTCAGTCTCATCCAGAAATGGAGCTGAAATCCTCAGAGAGGAAAGCCTGGAGGGATGGAAAACCCCGAGCAAAACACCCAGCCCTAGCCTCATCCAACAAGACTCCATGTCAGAGTCCAAAGACCTGGAGAAGAAACCAAGCTGCCCTACTGCCACATTCCAGGACAATCGTCAGGTGACAGGCGTCTTATTTCACAGCCACACTTAAGTGCTAAATCTCCACAAGGACTCACCAACTGCAAGACGGATGCAAGCAGTCCAAAGCCAGCGGCTCTTGTCTCCGTCAGAGCCCGATCTGATGGAATGCCAGAACCCATACAGCCATTCTACCTGGGAGTAGGTAGCCGCAGTCCTTCAAGAGCCAGCCACAAGTCTGAAGTTGGTCCCGATGCCTCAATGGAGAGCTCTGATGATTTTAACAGACTGTCACCCTTCTGTGCTGAGAGCATCAACTCACAGAACCTCCCCAACACCCTGCCAGAGGAGCTAGAATCCGAACCAGTCACCATGATCTTCATGGGCTATGAGAATGCTGACGAAGACGAAGACATCCAGGCTGAGCTGGTGATCATCGGCAACAGCGATGATGATGATGATGATGACAACGAGGCCAAATGTGGTATAAAGGAAAGTGGAGGGAAAGAGTGTGTCTCATACCATCCAGAGGGATACAAGAGCCAAGTCTTCCAACCCAAAGTGGGAATAGCCAAGGTTACAGGCTGCAGTGACTTTATTGAGTATGCCTCCACAAACTGGGAAGTAGGGCTCCATAAACCAACATTCAGCCACAAGTCTGGAACGCAGAGTCCCTACCTGCAGGGGCAGAGGGTGGAGGAATCTGCCAACAAAGGCAGCATAAATATGGAGGAGATGAAGCTCTGTTCAACAGGAAGATGAGATGGAAGTTCATCCCTTCCTGAGAAACTGGGTCGTTGAAGAAGAAGAAGAAGAAGAAGAAGAAGAAGAAGAAGAAACGTAGGAGAATACTTTAGATGATTTATTAAGTGATTATTTTATTCTTTCTGTATTTTCACAATGTTCATAGGTCTCCATAGGTTTGAAAATATCTCCTATTGCTATGCAGTGCTCCTCAGCCGTACTCTAGATGCCTTCTTCATGCAATAGGAAGGCATTAACCTTTCCACTTGTTCCATTTGTTGCAAAAAGCCAAATCCTGCCATGTCTGTGCCTCGTCCTAATTTAAGAAAACTGCTGACAGCCACTGACATTGTGTCCTGTCATTGTTCCTCTAGAGGATTCAGTTAAGCTCTATTGCCACCTCCTGGAAAATTAGCTTCATTAAACAGTCACATGGACACAGACGATGTTAAAGCCTGACCATCTTTTGGTACCACTGTTATGAATGGTTTCTAAGTTGTACAAAATATATGAATAATGGTAAATTAAAACTTTATAGATTAGCATTAAGCTAAACAACATTATTTGCTAGAGATGAAGCCTTGTTGGTGCCTTACAACCTCTTCCAGTATAAATTGCTTTGCCTCATTAGGAAGACTGTTTTAAAGGTCAGGTAGTGACTTAACATCAGACCTAGTGGCTTTTCGTGAGTTACCCGTGACCTTTTACTGCTAACCTTTTTGTATGGTTAAATGTATGATCATTAATGGCTTACACACTTTCTAACTAGTCATCAAGTCTGAAATTGTTAATATATTTTGGTGCTGTTTTCTTTCTGTTTTTAGTTTGGGCCTCAGATGAATCTTAACATTTTACTAAATAGTTCTTCCAACTTTGTTAAGTTTGTTTGTCTCTTTCCTGTTTCAACATGACACATCCTTGTGCACAAAGCCAGCTAAATAAATGTTATGTTTGGTTACTGTTGCACCTCACTGTTTCTAAATGAATAATTAAGGCATTTGTCCAAAGTAGTGCCTTTAATTTCTTCAAATGAAGGTGTTAATCATGCCGCGCAGTGGACGAACAGGTTGAATTTCATCCTTAACTCTGTAAACTAACAGACCCATGTGCCATTACTTCCTGTGATTAAAAAAATATTTCTTAATCAATTGTGACTTTTGTTTTTTGGCAAAGCTATCTGGTCATTTCAACTGTTATCAATTCTGTCTGCCACCAGGTACAATCTCCTGAGAAAATAATGGCTCAATTTATCGCACAAAGGAAGTGTGTGTGTGAACTATTGCGCAACCAAAACAGGAAGAAGATTGCACTTTTGTTTCCCCCGGTAGCTACAGTATCTGCGGCTCTACCCAGTTACCAAACACTATCTATGTACGTTTCTTGCAGTTTCTGTCCTCAGTAGTGGAAATGGCTGTGACGGTGGAAAGTTACTGTGGAAAACAAAATGCAGTGTTCCCAATGAAAGTAGCCAGCACTTGCTCCAAAAGTCCCTAAATGTCACCAGATAACTATTTGTGAAGTCATTGAGCATTCGTCTGCAGCGAGGGAGAGACTGCCTGCACACGGTGCATGAGGAGAGACTTTGCTGTTGGCGAAAGAGCCGTGGATTGTGATTACTCTGAGCTGCATTGGGAATAATTTACTAATATATTTGTATATATTTCTTTTTTTTTTTCCCTAAAGGTCTGAATAAGTTGCTAAATGTGTCGTACGTAGGAGGCTCTGAGGTAAACACAGCGATCCGGTCGTCTTTGCGCCAACAACAACATTTGGAAACACTAGGGAGGAACAGTTAAAATGAATTGTCTATTGCAACTTTAAATGTATTAACTATGTAATAATGCCTTTAGGGTAACAACCTAAAGTTGAGACCAAAACAAGTACACAGCTTTGAATCACAATGGGGGGGGAAACCCCTGAATTTGCTTCTAATGAGGAGTACATGTGTGTCTACGCTCTTCTGTATAACACAAGGACAGCAGGTTTTCGTCTGAATGGAGAAAAAGACTGGCGGCTGAGTGAACTGAATGTTGTTCTGCTCACGGAGAACTCTCGTTCTTGGTTGCTTTGTGGCAGCTCCTTAGACACTATGCTAAAACGAAAGTTATATAACAGCAATTTTGTATGAAAGAATAAAACCATAAGTGAGAAACCCAGGGCCATCCATTGTCATCACTGTCGCAGAAATTCAATATTCATGGTGTGTCTGGCTTTCCATTTGCAGGATAGGCTTTTTAACCACTGTGAATATATATATATATATATATATATATATATATATATATATATATATATATATATACTGTCCTCTAACAGGAATGAATGCGCCTTGTTACCTGAGAAATCTTTTATATTTTACGATGACTCATATTCTACCCAGCATGGCTTGAATAAAGTCAGTCACACATTGTGGATGTAGTTCGCACTCGTCTCCTGAACAGCCTTGGAAAGAGATGTTGAAATGTGATTTTTCAACACTCAATGGGATGAAGCAGTGTTGGTCTTTAACTGAATGTTTGGTTGATTTGGAAACCAGAACTAATTACTTCATTCATGTCAGACAGAAGTTACTACAAAAGGTTTTTGTGTTGTCTGTTTGTGATGAACTGATTTCACAGAAACAATTAAGAAAAGACACGCAGCACTTTTGGTTCTCCTTTGTTTGCCTTTGAAATGTGCTGAAACCCTTTAGCAGAACGTAGCATCGTGGTAGCCGTGTAGCAGAGCGTAGCATCGTGGTAGCAGAGTGTAGCATCGTGGTAGCAGAACGTAGCATCGTGGTAGCAGAGCGTAGCATCGTGGTAGCAGAGCGGCTATCAGATGACAATGTGAAACTGTCTGCCTGGTTAACAAGCTGTGCACAAGAGTCAGTGTCTGCCCTCACTGCATGCAAAGCAGAGACGTTGCCTGTAGGCCACCGTAGATCCACACTGTGATCGAGAGGGGTGAGCAGCGGGGTATTCACATGGTTGCAATCTGCAATCTCACCACTAGATGTCACTAAATCCTACACACCGGACTCTTAAGGGGGCAATTAAAAGTCATTGACCTGAGGATCGTCTCTCCCGCCCTGATTCTTTGACAGGTATCATTTCTATAGCTGCCGACCCAAAGCAGTTAGACACCCAAAGGCCCTGAATACAGAAACAATATGACGATGAAAGGTGTCGACCATAGCGATGAGCTTAGAGAATTTTCAGCTGAATGTGTAGCCCCCCCCCTCGTCTTTATGGAGCTTTATAGTGAGTTTCAGCTCCTTGTTTTTTCGTCCATATTGTTACTGTTATGGGTCACTCTCACTTCTCTCATAGCATCACTTTCAGAGAACAAGCTGTAAAAACCCACTGTGCACAACCTGCTCAGTACCAAACAGCAGACAGACACAGCTGGAGACTAGCCGGTGAACACAGCAGAGCTTTTAGCAGCTAAAGATATATTCCTCTGGTGTTGCTAAGGACCCAAAAAACAGAGCAAAAAAAGAGTGAATATTTCACATTCATGAGGTTTACACAAACACCACCGCACGTGAATGTTAATGCTGCTCCATCACTGCTGGGTGTGCACAGCAACTGTTTTCTAACAAGTTCACCAATAACTGGTGATGATGCAGTGTTGTTCAAATCCATGTGAATGTTTTCTGTAGCAGACGAGCTATAACCCAAACGCTTCCATTCAATATGTAAATGTGAAATGTAAAGGTCTTCCTATTAGAAGAGCAATAAGCTGGTAGTTCAAATCAATCCTGCTACGGGATAGAGAGTGTGTGTGTGTGTACGTGTGTGTGTGTGCGTGCCTGTGTGTGTATAAGCACAAGATGAGCTCCTCTCTGCATGAGTGTGGGTTCATCAAAGAAAGCTCAAGTATTGGCTGTCTCCGGTACACCCCCCCCTTCCACCAGCCGTCCAATCAGAGGCAGCAGCAGCCAGGCAGAGCTGCCAGAGTGAAGCTGCACTGAGAAACAGAGCAGAGCCTTTTGCATTAGCCCGCCACACTGTTTCAGGTAGGTCTATTAACACACACACACACACACACACACACACACACAAAAGTTTGCAAAGATTTTCCTTTCTGTCAGAGTATAGATCCACACTGCATTATGTGCTGCGGCTACTAGGATGGCATTCACCTCATGTGTCTGGTGGTGTGGAAGGAGGGCTGCCGTGTGCCTCCCAGCAGAGCAGAGTTATTGGGATGATAATATGCTGTCTATCGACTAGCTGCATTAGTCTCTGTGTGTGTGTCGGTGTGTGTGTCGCTGTGTTGGGGGCTTTGAGGGTGTAGATAAGCGGTGAGGTTGGACCGCCCTTGTATGGAGTGGATGAATGCTAACGTTTTTCATTAGATAACATGTTCAATTTTGACCCAAGATGCAGATAGCAGCTGATTGAGTAAACACTTTTAAAAGGTTGATTGAGCCTAATGTATTTCCTTACTGGTGTGTATCCATACAGATAGCTTTGGGTGGATTTGGAGATATTTGAAATATGTGTTATTTTGTCATCTAGGAAACGAGCGTGTGTTTGTTATATTTTTGCTTCTGCATGTTTACATGTGCACCAAACAAACTGCAGCACATGTTTATGCAGTGCGTCCAGTCGCTGAGTGCTCAGGTTAGCGGTGAGGTTGCCAGATACAAAGGTGTGTGTTGAGGCTTTTTAATGAGCAGGTTTACACAGATTCCCATGTGTCTTTCAGTTGTGTTCTTATTCGTGAAGCGAAGCATCATCATCATTAGTTGTCCATTGGTCCAAGATCTGTGAAAACAGCTGCACACTGCAGTTTTTAAAGATGTACTCAAACACAAAGAAACAAATGCTCTCTGTCCTTAAGTGGATAATTCCACATGTAATGCTGTAGTGAATATTTGGGGCAGCAGGACGATGTGAGTGTGTTTAAATCAAAAATAAAGTAGTTAGTGTGTTCATGGTGATGAAGGAGCGAGTCACAGAGCAATGTGTGTCTCACGGGGGGAAATACAGATTATCAACAGCCTTTTTTTAATCACTTAACAAATGCTTAATACTCATTCGAGGTACGTTTATTTTTTAATAGAAAATGATGTGCAGTTTAGCCTGCAGCTGTCTTGCTCAGTCCGCTGCAATGATTGCATGTGCATTGTTAATGGAGAGAGAGAGAGAGAGAGAGAGAGAGAGAGAGAGAGAGAGAGAGAGAGAGAGAGAGAGAGAGAGAGAGAGAGAGAGAGAGAGAGAGAGAGAGAGAGAGAGAGAGAGAGAGAGAGAGAGAGAGAGAGAGAGAGCTTTCGCAGACGGAAACGTGCCCGTGTGTAGCTGCGACAAAGACTTTGTGCATCCCTTTGACAGATGTGAATCACCGCTGACGTCTCCGTCATAGTTGTCTCACCTGTTGGACCGAAGTTTTGCACAAGTGTATGCAGCACACGTGTGTGTCTTTGTCTTTGAAGACAAAGAAATCCCTAACAGCCCTCATTTTTTCATTTAGTGTTGACTGGTTGAAATGTATTTGGAAGAAAGCAGGCAGTGTTATCATGTAGTACATTAATCCCTTTTGCATATCAATGATCTCAATTGTCTCTCTTTCCCCGGTGACTGGACTTTCACATGCAGGAGAAAACGCCTAAGAGAAGCCTTTTCATGTGTAATGAAACATGTGCACAGCATCTATACCCTCGATGCAAGTGACACTTTATTTCAAGGTCCCCTTTTTCCTCGCGAAGACGTCCGGCCTTGAGTTGGGAGGATGAAAGCTTTCTGAAAGTGCCGGCACGTGTCCGACCTCACAACTTCAACGTGTCATTTCATGAAGGGCTTAATGTTTCCTCTGCTCCTCACTGAGCTCGGAGATGAATTGTTTCGACAGAAGTGGGCATTTAATTGAAGTGATGATTCACACGTTTTCTTGCTTTTGATTTGAGCGCCGACAGTCATTTAGATTTTCTTTCTTTCCCACATGCTGAAATAATCCACCCTGACTGTAGACTGTAGGTTTTCTTTACATCTCTTGAATATATTTTTGTATGTTCAAAGACTTAAAACCACCTGCTCCATTTTTAGCAATCAAGCTGCGATTGAATGATGACCCTAATGATGTTTGGAATCACCAAATGGTGTATGAATAACACACCAGTGATTTACACGTCTTCCCCAGGAGATGCATCCTGTTAAAATGTGTTAACATGGACACTACAAACACATTTGTCCTCCCGACAAGTTGTTCCTATATTGAATTGGACAGACGGCGAGAAGAAGACAGGGGGTTAGACAGAGTGGAGATGTTCCTCACAATGTGAATGTGTCTGTGTTTTATAGATATACAAGTAGAAAGTGTTGCTCCATATGCGTTCCTTTATTATTCAGACGAGGTTTTGGCCTCACACAACGCTCTGCAATGATGTCTTCCTCCATCCAGTCGCTCAGCTGTTCACTTTCTCTGCCTGCAGTCTTTAGCATGCTCATGCACACTTGTAACAAGCAGAGTGGAAACCTGTATTTCATCCACTTTGTAGAGTAATCAACGTTTTCAAGGCGAAATCTCCCTGCGGATCTCAGGTGTTGCTCATCCCCTACCCCCGATTTCAGCACCCAGGTTTCTCGTTAAGCCAAACATTGTGCATACGAGTTATTTCTTAAAGCAAAGTCAGCAGAATTGCGGACCCATAGAAAGCACTCAAACCTCTCGTTTACAGTGCGACAGAGTCTGTGCGTCTGGATGGGTGGACACACACAACACAGATATAGTTATAATGTTTTTTTCTCCTAACTTACTTTTCATTTGTGGAAATTAAACACTATTGCAAGAGTTGCTTCCTGTTTGTCAGGCTCTCACTGCAAAGATGGGACATACACTTTTGATTGGGGTTATGTGCTTGTCTGTCAACGGGAAACAGCCTCAGGGAGCCTCATCGCCACTCGGGTTAATCTGAATGACAGTTCTACCGATAGTCGCATGTGTGTGTGTGAGTGTGTGTGTGAGTGTGTGTGTGAGTGTGTGTCTGCGTGTGTGTGTTATGTAAAGTTTGGATTCACTCAGCTACCACTCCAACGAAGCCTTAGCATATGCGTTTGTGTGTTTGTGTGGTTTGTTTCTATCTGTGCTTCTTGCAAACTGTTCGCTGGATATGATTTCTGTGTGGACGATCTCCTACATGTTGACGGTAGGCATGGCTTAGATATATTTGATATGTTAGTTTGGTTTCTCCATAACTTAGAGGGGATTTTTATCTACAGGATTCTTTTATCTTTCTACACCAGTTAATTGTTAGAGTTGTTGTGAAATGTCCTGACTTTAAGGATCTTTGAGACATATGGCGCCAGATGTTTGACTGGAATCAGGTTTGATAAAATAACACTTCAAAATCCACTTTAATCGTTTTTAAAGTTGTGTGTTTGTATTATTATTGTCACCCAAAAGACCCAAACCAACAATACATGTGTTGGTTTGGGTCTTAATACTTTCTGGCTTCCTGTCTGTAGGGTTTCAGCCCATTGGTTCCTGCTCACACAGCTGGACGCTGCATATCTCATGGTACTCAAACAGTACGTTCTAGAACCGCCGGTTATTTAATAACTGGATAGAGACATGAAGACATTTTAAAACTTGAACTTTTATATAAGTGGTTACAGGAGGCTCAAGAGATCAGCTCAACACTTGTCCAAAGAAAGAGTTAAAGTCATCTGAGAAGCACGAGACGCATGGAGCATCCTTTCTAATGACGGAATATTAAAATGATAAACGAGGCCATGACTCAATAATGCAATGGACCGCGTTAACGTGAAGACATGTCAAAGCTGAATATCGGTTGTATGCAGCGCAGTGACTGGATAACTCAGTCAGAAGCTGCAGGGATTAGAAGAAATGTACGAGAGCAGCTTAAGTCTTTCCTTTTATTATGCATGGAGGGAATGTGGGTATCATGTTATGGAAGCTTTTTGCAGAAGCTTTTCTAACCCCACGAAAATATATAGTGTCAAAAATACTATTGTCATTTTTAAAGATATTTGAAACTGTCAAATATGATGAGCAGTTACTGTAAAGACACCTGGCTCTGCCTTCAGCCCTCAAGAGCAGTCGAGCGTTACTCCCATCTTACATCATCTGCTTATGTTGCTCCGTCTGAAGGAAGAACTTGACACAGGCTGCAGCTTCTCTACACCTGAGGGCAGGTGCATCAGAAAAGGTTAAATGTACATGCATGTGGTCATTCCAGTGTGTTTGTTTCCCAATATGACGAGGTGAACTTTTATAGGAAGATTGTATTTACCACTTTTTCCTCACACGGCTTGAACGCAGCACTGTTACCCATCACATTTAACAGTCTGCTGATGAGGCGTTGAGGGGGAGGGGGAGGGGGAGGTGGAGGCGGTGACAGCTGAGCAGTGTCAGGCCTGTTGATGGTTGCCATGGCACTCGGTCTGTCGCATCCGTGCGTACTTGTAGGCGTGTGTAATTGAAAACTTCCACCAGCAAACAAAGGAAGAGTGACCGGGTGGATGAAAAGAGATGCAGAAAACAGTTCCACTGGTCTCTGGATGTGCAAACACGGCATACCGTGGTCTGACGAGGCTAATAACAAACTAGCGTGATCCTTTTATCAACACAAATCATTGAGTCATGATTCATCACACATGTAAATACATGACGCCTGTCTTTATTATTGCATGTGATCGATCGCCTCTCATGTTAGTCATCAACGTGTTTTAGCATCTGACTTCATGTAACACCATCCCCTCTTTACTTCACAGTGTTGCTCGGGTGACAGCTCTATTATTATTCATATTGTCATTGTTTTACTTTAATACGACGACTGACTGCTAAACGTGTTATCTTTGTCTCTGCTGGTTTTTTGACAGAAGGACTTGAAGCTCTGTGATGTAAAGTTTTGTGAATGAAAACACATTCCCTCATGATGGAACGTCATGAACACTCACCTGCTCATGAACAGGTGTTTTCCATCAGGCTATTCTATGCATTGTGTGTTTACAATCTTAAGTTTAAGACTAAAGCAAAAAGGTGGCGGTGATGAGGTTGACAGATTTACAAAGCTGCAGGAAATGTTGTTCAAACAGGCAAATATTGAGGATGTGAGGATGAACTATACCGTGTACACTGCCTCGTGCTGCTGTCAGGCTGCAAAGTGAGCGGAGATATGTACATGATGTACTATTTCATCCTGATCCAGGAAGTAACGCACTGAAATGATGCATATTGATTCACATGTTGTCACAACTGTGACTGCAGCTCAGACACTGATGTCAGACTCTAGTTAGATTCTGCTCGCTCACATTATGCAGGAGTTGGCTTGAAAGAATGTGCCTACTGTGACTGTTCCAAAGAGATGTGGCGAAAGAGGAAGGCAAAAAGGATTAGATTCTTGGTGGAGAGTGGACGGTTGCTGGCAGTATTTCATGTTTGGAGTCAGCAGCCGTGGGTATCCTGTTAAATACGGTCAGCTTTGGAGTGAAAATAGCCCGCAGGCCCCGGTGAGCCGCCGCCTCGACACAGGAGCATATAACCTCAGCTGCAGGGCGAGTTAGATTCAACCAGAGCCTTCCGTAGTGTAGCATAAACAGTGGGATTTATAATTAAGATACCGTAGCAGCACTCTACTTTCGGAAATGGAAGTTCTTTTTTTATTAATAATAATATTAATAATATTAATAATAATAATAATAATAATAATAATAATAATAATAATAATAATAATAATAATAATATAACATCGTACCATCCTCCGAAGAGGGAAATTGGAAAGCAAAATGACCTTAATTCAATCTCAATTCTGAAGCTTGCGTTCCTGACTTGTGTTACTTCAAACACACAAAACACATAATATATTGAGAGATTTATTGACCGCTTGTAATCTACACACTGCTAAATAAACATATGGTTAACTGAATGAAGGCTATGAGAGGTGGACATAGAAGTGCTAGTGGCAATAACTCTCCACACCAGCAGGCGGCGCTAGTATTTGTCATTCAAACCTCGGACTGCGTATATACAAACAGGAAATAGTGTTTCCCTTCCATTTTCATCAGGCTGATCAGTTGGTCTTCAACTGCTTCATTCCAGATGGCCATGTTGTTGTAAGATTAAAAGGTTTAAAGAGTTATGTATTCACTAGGAAGCAATGGCCTTGGAGCTGAGTGCCAAAGACAGGAAGTAAGAAAATATTGAGACCTCCAAACTCATTTGTGGTTTGGAAAAATATCTTAGAATACTTCAATATTTAAAGCCACTAAAGAATAAGTCTCATTACTTTTTAGGTTGTCTATAGCAATGATGATGAACTGTTTGTGCATAATTGTTCATTAATACAGTAACTTAGCGTTTCCTTTTTTATTGCACTATCTCAGCCTACAGACAAAGACTCCTTCCATTGTAGTTAGATGGTATTACTCTAGTTATTTCTGTTATTGGGCAAATATTCACTTAACCTCTGTCTCTTTTTACATTCTTCCTCCATATATCTCCGTGATGGGTCATTGTGGAATAAAAAAAGTAAATTCACCCCTAACACACACATGTTGGTCTACAGTATGTGAGAGGTAAACCTTGCTAGTGGTTGCTGTATGTGATGGTGCCATGTTGGAGCTATGACACATTAAGGATGAGACTCTATGATTAAAGACACATTTTCTGATTTAATTATAGCAGCCAGTAACAACCGCTTATGCCTTATTATGCCTTATGTCTCACTGTGGATGTTTCGTACACAAAGGTGTGTAAGTGGGGATACATAAAATTGAAATGAAAGGTGTGCTTGAATAAAATGCTTAATGAATTTAGATTTTGCTGAAGTCTGTTTTTTCTTTCTTACCCACAGAGAGCTGTGAGGAGTTAGAGGCATTTAGGGATCGTACAGTATCTTGTAATTGTGAGTCAAGGAATGAATGTAGCCAGCGATTGTTCTCACAATGACAAGCAATAGTCATTTAAATGTCTGTGAGTATGTGTGTGCAAGTGTGAACACAGGGATTGTGGGGCTCAGACAATCATCTTGCAGGGACACTGGCAGTGTGTGGGAGGCAGAGCCATGCCCGCAGTCTTACATAAGAACAGATGTAATGCCATCTAATTCAGATGCTTTTCATGTGCTTCATCTCTTTCTGTACATAACCCACTTAGGACAACATTCACAATAACCCCCCCTCTTTTTCAACACACACACACACGCCATCGTCATCCATCCCCCCACAGATACATCGGAAAGTGTTTCTCCAAATGGCACAGGCACAGAACACTTAAGTGCTGTCCATGGACAACTTTCGTGTGCTTATTGCACCTCGAGAATTGTTAAGTAAGATTTGCCAAAGTCACATTGGCGTGATTATATTCACATTCACAATAACATCCTGTAGTGTTATTGAGCGGATCCAGTGTTCTTGTCTCTGCTGTTGACGATGACGATTCTTATCATTGTGAGTTCTGTATTGACAAAAATCATTATCGCAACAAACAAGATCTTCAGTCTGACAATTCAAGGTCCTATTCATAAGCATCACAGCAGTGTTTCTGCTGTATATGTTTCAACATACATGTATATATAATCAAGTTATGTATTGATTCCTCTAAAGTGCTGTTACGCAGAGTATTGAATAGATGTCCAAATAATGGTCCTGGTTCAGTTTCATGATGTCTTTGCTGGTTATTTAGGGGGATGTCACACAGACGTATTCAATGAATGGACTTGTCATTAGGGAAATTAAAATAAATGTTAAGTACAGGAAGACGAGGTTAAGAAAGCTGCAACTCATTCTAGTGTGAAGTAACGCTATTATGAAATGCTGCTATTGATTCCCAACTCAGCTATTCATTTGGCAAAGGTACAAACAAACAAATCCTTTTCTCCCTCCCAGATAATGAAAGTCTATTTTTCTTCTCTCCTTTTTCTTAGAAAGCTACCTTGGTGGATAGAGAGGCAGATGGAAAAGAACTGAACGAAGGTTGCAGCACAACTGAGAATCACAACTCCTTCTCTGTCACCATGGAAACCACTGAACAATCAGAGCCGGCAATGGACTGTGAAGTGGAGGTTGCTGTGGCTGATTCACCTGAGCAGGGGAAGGATTGCAGTGCAGAAGATGAGCCAGTTTGTTTAGAGACAGACTTTGCAGATTTCCCAGGTGAAATAGCGATGCTTGACAAATTATTAACTGACCTGCCAACCGACACGATTAAGATCGACAAGCCTGACTGTGAAGAGACCAGTGTTTGCACAGAAATGCCTTGTCAAGATCAAAAGGAGGCGTTGACATTACAATCAGTGCATGAAGAGCTCAACAGAAATGAGTCAATCACCTCATCTGTGTCTGACACACTCTCCAGTGCTGATAGTGTTTATGAAAATGAGGCCCATCGTAAGAGGCAGGACATGCCAGAACAAGATCCTGAACAAGAACAAGTCCCCGAGCCAGAGCAATTCCCCGAGCCAGAGCAATTCCCTGAGCCAGAGCAATTCCCCGAGCCAGAGCAATTCCCTGAGCCAGAGCAATTCCCCGAGCCAGAGCAATTCCCCGAGCCAGAGCAATTCCCCGAGGCAGAGCAATACCTTGAGCCAGAGCAATACCTTGAGCCAGAGCAATTCCCTGAGGCAGAGCAATTCCCCGAGGCAGAGCAATTCCCCGAGGCAGAGCAATTCCCCGAGGAAGAGCAATTCCCCGAGGCAGAGCAATTCCCCTGAGGCAGAGCAATTCCCCGAGGCAGAGCAATACCCTGAGGCAGAGCAATACCCTGAGGCAGAGCAATACCCTGAGGCAGAGCAATACCTTGAGGCAGAGCAATACCTTGAGGCAGAGCAAGATCCTGAACGAGAACAATGCCATGAACAAGAGGAAGACTTTGGACTGGGGCAGTACCCTGAGCCAGAACAACACCCTGAACCAGACCGGTACCCTGAGCCGGAGCAATACCCTGAGCTAGAGTTATACCCGGAGCCTGAGGCTGAGTATAATGAGCTTAATCTGGAAGATGATGGTTATCAAAATGTGGCAATAGACACAGAGGAAGACCCAGAGGCCTGTGACATCCTATTTGAACCACCCATTACAGAGGAGTCGATATTAGAGCAGTGTATTAGAGAAGAGGCAATGTCAGATGTTTCCAATGAATCCTGCCACGACCATGAGCCGGATGAAATGGACGACTGCCTGGAAGTTGAGAATGCAGCAGGATCCCCAGACAGTGAGGCAGATGAAAAATGGAGATCAATATTCTCTTCTTCTATAAATAAAGAAGATGATGACTCATATTTGGACAGTCTTCAGCTGAGTGCACAGGAGCTCTTTGTGCAGAAAGTTGAGGTGACAGACCTTGAGGAACATGACAACAACAACATTGAAGAAGTCAGTTTTGAGGTTCCACAAGTGGAAGAAGTTCTGGAACAACCTGAGGATATCATTTCCTTTCCTTCCACTCCACAAGAGGTTAAATATAACCCTTTAGGCCTTCAAGGTTTGTCCAAAATCTCTGAAGATGAGAGTGAAAATGGCAGAGATGCCAATCATAACCATGCCACCCATCAAAAGCACGTCAATGCAGATTTGAACAAGAAGCTACCTAAAGACTTCTGTGTGATACAAGAGACCAAGAGCAAGAATGTTAGCACAGAGCATGTGGACTTCCAGCTGGCCCGTAAACAGTGGCGGGAAATGGAGGAGCAAACCATGAACAAGATTGTCTTACCTACAACCAAGCAGCCCGGCTTCCATGGCAGCCACAGCTTCATGTACACACCGGTCCGCAACATTGAAAGAACTCACAAGAAAGCTAATGATCTGGAGAACTTGAATCTGGTTGGTGATTATCCTCTCACCCAATTCAGCCCTTGCTCAGAGGATTCTGGCCTGGATGATTCCAGTTACAGGTCCCCGTACGATGACCCAGAAACAACAGTGGAAAGGGAGATTCGTATGTCAATGGAGAGGGAGGAAAGCTTCAGGAGAGAAAAGGGCCTCTCCAGGATGGGAAAGTCCACTGATTGTGCTCCATCACGAAGTATGCCAAGATCTATAAGCACTCCTCTGACACCATCATTCATCATTACATCCTCACCTAGTAAGGAACCACTGAAACGTGAAGTATCCGCAAACAACGTTATCATTTTCGACCCGAGAAATGGCAAAGACAACGTGATGGCTCAGTCCGGCGACTGGTGCTCTGAGGACAACAGCTCCAACCTCATCATCCTAGAGACATCCAATCTGATTATCCGCAGTGCCTCTGAGTTCTCACTCAACAAAGCCTGTGAGCAAACCCAAGAAAAAATGTTCCTGAACAACCCTTTTTTCAAGCTGCGTTCAAGAAGCACAATGTCACTGGTGGATGAAGAGATTAAGATGGTGAAGCAGAGGGAAGATGATCTGAGGAAAGAGAGGGTGAATCTTTATGGCACAGACCGGTTCAATAACGAAAGGATATTGTCGAATCACATGGACACTTTGGCGTTTGACAATTCAGGTATGTCACAAAAATATTGACCACAAAACAACACATTATTTACAACACTCTGTGCACATACTTCTCCCTTTTTTGTACGTATACATTTAAGCTAATGATGATCTTTTTGATCTTAGCAGTGAAGTGCAAGTCCTCTCCATCATCGCCAATGAAAACAACCTACAGGATGGATCGCTCTGCTTTATCCTGTGATCACAGAGTAAGCTCTTGCTTTTTATAATTCTTATTTTACGCTCGCAATCGTCAATGAAAATAATTGAGCATGCTTTTTGTTTTGTATTATACTTAATTACAGGGAATATTAGCCTTTAAAATTGACGGCATCCATTGAGTATTAAATACAGAACTTTAGCTAAATGTAGTCGGGCAACTCTGAACAGCAATATTACCATACAATTACATTGACACTGATTTACTTATCCCACCTTCAGTCTAATAATCTGACAGAGGAGGTGGAAGTCAAAGATGTGGAGGTGGATGTGGAGGAAGTGCTTTGAAAACAGGTAAACAATCGGCTGTCTTTCTCAGTTTCCAGACATCTACTCAGGAGGAAGACGCAAGAGTGCCATGGCTCTGCGCTGGGAGGCTGGCGAGTTTACAAAAAATGACTGAAGAGGACCTAGTCAACAGTTTGCCATATAAGGGCATCAATTGTCAATGTTATACTCATTCAAGTTTAATGCAGTGTTGCAATTGTTTGTTTCATCTTGTGACATAACCTAAACTCTCTGCTTCTGTGATGCTTTGGGCAAAACTAGCAAGATAATGAGAATGTATATTTTGGACAAATCGCATATTGAACTCGTACGGTTTTATACTGTACCACGCATAAAGATAACACTTGATTCTGGCCAGAGGCTGTATATTATATTCGGACCCACGTGGCTTAGACGTGTCCTCATCCCTTTTGAATCAACACTCATCGCCGGAAGGCTGCTGGTTTCAGCTCTTACTAGGCTACAGCTTCTACTACTTGTTGGAGTAGTAAAGTAATGTTTATCACCATATTGACAAGGACAGTGCCAACACACAGTTTCCATTTAAAACTAATTGAGTATACAATACTAACTATTTTGAACTGTGGCAGGTGATGATGGAATAAAAGAGACAAACCCAGTTTATCAGCTTATGTGTCATGCAATATCGTTCAATAACTGCATGCCTCCTTGTGGATGATCACTTGCCTGTTGAAGAACTGTTTGAAAGATCAAATCTAGAATCTCAGAAAAACTGCAAGTGGAAGAAAATAAAATTCTAAAATATCTGGCCTTATTTATGAGGATCGTATTAAAGGATGCGACTCTCTTAATGCAGTTCTCACATGCCATATGTACATCAACAGAGTTATTGGTCGCTGTGATCAGAAAGTTCAGCCGAAGCTAATACGAGGCTTAAAGCAGAGACAAATCAAGTGGCCATCGAATGTAAGTGTATTGCTAATATAATACTGCCTGTAGTGTTATTGGTCTTGTGTTGAATAATGTTTCTCCTGTTAATATTGTTTTCTGTAGCGCTGCCTTCTAAGTTATGAGATAGGGTTTAATTAAAAGTATCGCTGGGGTAAGCTTTATGCCTCAAAGGATAGATGTTAAAAGTTGCAGCTAAAGTTGTGTTGAGATTAAAGTTGTTTTTTGTCACTTGGGGGGGCAACAGAAACAGGCTGTAAACAAAACATTATCATATATTAGCAGAAAACACATTTACACACCAAACAGAGCAGCATTATCACTCATGTGGACTCATGTAGTCCTAGTTTAGTGTCTAACTGTCTCTTGTTAGCTCGTATTAACTGTCTGTTTCAGCTGGTGACGGAGCAGGCTTCAGCTGAACATCAGAATGCATTCAGGACTGTGGTATTTATATATATATATATATATATATATATATATATATACACACACATATATATATATATACACACATATACAGTGTATTCATACTAGGAAGAGATTGCCTCAAGGCCAGTATTAACAGGAGGGAGGATGCAAGTGACCAATAAGTCTTTCAACATACAAATGACATGTGACTCACTGATGCACCGCTGTCTTAAATATGAACAGCTGTAATCAGGAAACTCCGTAACTCACCCAAAGTCAGCAGAGCAGCCGGACGATATCAGAGGGGAAACTATAAAACATTTTCTCCATGAAATATGATCCAGTCTCACCAAAATCAACTTAAAGTAAAGCCTTACGCACTTCTCCCGAGAGATTACTCTGTGCAAGCGCAGATGTCGGGGGGAACAGAGACGTACGTGCAGCCTCAACATGATTCTGTTTTATTTTAGGGTGAAATATTTCCATAGTGTTGCTTTAAAAGACGATTATTAGCTGAGAGTAATTTGAAAGTAGTTTTCGCTGCCTGAATGTTAGACAAATGTATTGTTGAGTCCACTCTATGCTTGACTTCTCTTGACATTATAAATGTAAATCAGATTTGAAAACATATTTTGATGTTATCGTATGTCTTGATACAGCAAATGCTACATTGCTCAGTGTATATTAATTGTATTTTCGTACTATGCTTTGTTTTGCCGCAAATTAATATTTTAGGGTGAGCTGGACGGGAAACAATAAGCACAACATATATTATACCTTTCACTGGAAACATATAGTTCAATCACATAATGTAACATAACGCGTAAAGGGGATGTCAAGATTTTAGTGAGAATATAAATATGCATTTCAGTTTTGTCGCTCCCTGAGTGACACTTCAGGACGCACTACCTGCAGAAGGACAATCCAATACGTGCAGGTATCAACTAGAGGACCAATGACACCATGTGGAAAGTGGACCTCCATTGTCTGAAATCTCAGTGCTTTGGAAATTCCAAATAATAAAATAGATTTCCACAAATTATAGTATTTTATTCTTTATACAATATAACTATAAATGAACGCTCACTCATATACTGTACAGTGAAGCTGCAGTATACTTACATGAACCCTTTGTTCCAACATTCAGCGATTATTTCAACGTTTAGGGCACCGGGAGGCAGTATTCATGTTCAAGCACCTTTCTTTGTGGCTCCCTGTATTGTGAATGTCATGAACCACAAACACGATGTATTTTCAAAAGATTTTCCTAAATAGAAAACACCGTTATTTGATGGTTTTAATAAAGAAAATTGTTATTTACAAAGCCTTGACATTTCCAGCTACTATTAAAAGCAGCTTCTAAAAGCTTGTGACTTTCTTGACCTTAGATTCAACTGACCTTAAACAGCATTGTTTTACATTCCATGTTTGTATGCTTCATTGTTATATTATAGCTTACAAATCTCAAGATTGCTTGCTGATGTTTAAACATTGTGTGAAAAGTCCCTGACATGGCTTTTTGAGGCTTATTGGGCTCTTTATGACTAAATATGCGGGGGCTTTTTACTTTGTATTCCTCGTGCAATTATTGAAGAGATTAGTGCAACAATAAAAGATGTATATGAAGAAAGTTGGCCGGTTTTATTTGTTTGGTACATGAGATGGTACATGGTTTGCATTCACAGATTTTAGCCTTAGGGTGGCACTAGGAAAGTTACACCTTTACACTAATATGGACAGTATTACAATAACAGAAATCCAGGTGTATATACCTTTATATAGTATACAACAATTACAAGAAGATGTGTGATCATTATACACTTGCAATAACTTTTATAAATGCAGCCAGGAATGCTGTATTTCCAATTAGGAACACCACGAAAATCATCTTCTCCACTTTGGATATCTGAAAAGCAGCACTTTGAAGAATCAATAGAGAGAAGATGAATAAAGCAAGAAGAGAAAGTGAAGTTTAGTTTCACGTCTCACCTCTCCGCGCTGCTGCCTCCCCAACCCAGCAAACCAAACTCTCTCTTTGTCGTCACTGTTGATGTTCCCTGTGGATGAATATGCAATATTTAGTCAGGTATGTTTGATGAGTAGAGCATATACATAAATCCATTTCAGGAACAGTGCAATGCAGAACACCTGCACATCAGGGCATCGCCGTGTACAGAAAGAGCACAGTCTTTCCTTTTAAGTTAAGAGTTCATATTAGGTCTGTCATTATAACACCATTACAGAGAGTTGACATTTCCAAGCTAATTAGCATTCACATTCACACGCCCACATAAATACACACAACTCTCACACACACGCACAAACACTATAATAATTTTAGTCATAATGCGTTGGAACAGAACAATTGATTTGCTTATTGCAGGCAGCAGCGCTCAGCACTAATTAAAACAAACAAGTAATACCAACTGTTTACCCGAGGCATTAAGAACTCATCTCCAGCTAACACCACAGACAACTCAAAGCATGTGTTGAAGAGTGCACCGGTGACATGGACATGTATTTGGGATCTACATACCATCATGAGTTAAAGCCCAGGCACACGTTTAAAGCAATAGTGCTTCATTTCAATGTAATCACCACAATCAGCGATGTGCTCAAAGTAAGGCTTTGTTCAAATCAGATCTTAAGGAGAGTTTCTGGATGTAAGTGTCCAGACTTTACCAATCTGCTGTGGTAACAAGGCACGCGTCAGTAACTACGTAGCCCCGGAAGCAGGAGAAGTGGAGGTCCATCATGTTGCGCTCCTAACGATCCCGCTGTTATGCGGGTACATCGGCGTCTGTCCACAGACCGCTCCGACGTTGTGAGTGTGTGTTGTGAGTGTGTGTTGTGAGTGTGTGTCGCAAGTGATGCAATAGAAGCCTGCAGCCTGAGCGACCGGACTGAGACGCATCTATAGGAATCCGATTGTAATCACGCACTTCATGTCGTTTTTTCCCGTTTGGACCTTTTCAAATCAATCTGGATGTGTCCAAAAAAAGGATTTGGGAGGCCTAAACTCTCACAAATCTTTCACATTGAGTTCAACTTAGATTTGAATTGAATTGCATATAGAATTGCAGCCCAAAGTGCTTCACAGCAAAAACATAAGTACAAGATTAGACAGAATAAGAGGATTTACAGTACAACAATCACAGTGTTGATGTAAATGAGTGTGAAATAGCATTACAAATAGTATCAACAGATAAAATAGCAGCTTTAATATTACAGAAATGAAACAATCAGCCATTTTGTTTGAACTTGCAGTACCTGGACTCCTGAGTCTGTAGGAGCGGATTAGTAGCAGCAGGTTTGCCAGCACAATCCACAGCAGCCATCCAGTCAGCACTGCAGCAGACCAGGGGCTGGGTAACTGCAGCGCCTGCTGAGCAGCACCCAGGAACACACACACCACTGGGGGGAGAGAGGACCGGTCAGGGTTTTAGTGGTAATGTGTACGTTTAGAAATGGCTTCATGCTGACATTTAAACAAATATGGAATCTTATATGTAATGTAGAATACCACCAGCCTCATCTTGTACAGCCGTTCTCTTTTAATGGGATTCTTTGGTTTTACTCTATATAATATATATATATATATATATATATATATATATATATAATATATATAATATATTATATTATATATATATATATATATATAATATATATAATATATTATATTATATATATATATATATATATATATATATATATATATATATATATATATATATATATATATATATATATATATATATATATATAAACCGGTCTCCAATTTCTTTTACCAACTGGCCATAAGTCTGATTTTCATCTAATTATGCACAACTCATTCAAAATGGCCACAGTAAAAAGACTAAATCATTGCAAGTGGAACTATGATTCTTGATGTACAGTGTAAGGTTCAGGAGGCCGAGCTATTGTGGGGTATTTTATATCATTATACTATATGGTAAACAACTGTCATATACTTCATGGATATGTAACAGATCATGGCAAACAAGTCTTGTCATGGCATCATCCTCACTTAGAGCAGCTTGCAGCAATCACATGCAGTTTCTCCACAAAATATACTCCCCAATTACTCACCAGCGAGTATGTGGACAGCAGTGCCTGTTCCGAAGTGCATCCAGTTAAAGATGATCCTCCTGCAGATGCAAAGAGATGGGACCTGGCATGAATTCAGCTAATTGCAGACAATGGTGAGCAAGTCATGGAGTTATTAAAATCTGGTTGCAGGTCTTACCTGGGAGACTCTGGAGCTGGTCTGAGAACTGCCATAATTAGCTGCATGACAGACAGAGCCATGACAGTGCAGCCTATGTAAGGGTGAGAGCCTGCACGCTGAGAAGAGAGCAAACGCAGAGGAGAGGAGCTGCAGTGATGTACTGTCTTTAGATCGCAGTGTGCTCTCTTGTAACACGTAGTAATAGATTTAATAATGACGTATGCAGATGAATAGTACATGTATTAGTGAGTTTGAGATATGAACACAGTGTGACTCATGGAGAGGTAAGACCCCGTGTTGTTTGATTTAGACTTACACATCAGCCATTTTGCATCTCAGCTGTGATATTTTCAGACAGTATTTCATCAAAAGCAACCTGAGGACACTTATCCTTAAATGGAAAACTTTTTCAGACAGCATGAGTTTATAAAGCTCTGCGAGGAGGAAGAGTCGCAGCAGGAGGAGAAGCAGCAGGCGGCGTGTGAACATCACACAGTGTCACACCACGATCAGAGACAAAGCATGACACGGGAGACAGGATCAACAACTCTGCCTCAGTACTCTCGCAGTCAAAAGCACTTAACTCTTCCTCTGTCAGTGCAAAGTAACTGTCTTATGTGCGACATGCTGAAACTACATTAATGCACATGTGAAGCCATATTACAGACACTTACATTACTGGATCAGAGCACGAGAACACAGCCCTGGCATGAGTAAACACACCTTCTATAGTATATTCACAGGCATTTAAACCTACTGGAAGAACGGTTTATGGTTTAGTTTTGCTAGATTAAGTCAGGATGTCCTGATAGTGTGTCATGGGGAAAGATAGACACCTAGAGGCCACTGCAAAACACTGTCAACACGGAACAAGTGAAGGAACATGACCTCCACTTTTACTGCTTCTAACAGGATTCACAATCAAATCTGTAGAACGTATCTTAAAATACGTCTATGTCTCTGAAGTTGGTGATGGGTGTAGTTTTGGGTGAAAATACTTTTTTACAGAACAGAAAATGAATGTTTCTACATTTAAAGAACCCCAATCCGACATTAAAGGGGTTATTTCTTGCCTTGGTGCTATTTTATGACACATATGAGTATATGTGAAGACCTGGAACCTGCACTTTTACACAGACAGACCTCACAAGCTGTGAAATGATGTGGACATAAGAAATACTCTTTAAAGATCTGTGATGTGTTGTGGGATGTACAATAAACCAATGCTCATGAACAATACTAATCCACCAGTTTCTTCTAGTACAAGTCTTGCAAGAGTGCTGCGACACACACACACACACACACACACACACCCACACACACACACACACACACACACACACACACACACACACGCTCAGGCTGAGGTCCACCAGTACAAGAAATGATGATGAGTTGTTGTGGAGATGTGTGTGTGGGACTGACACAGAGACACACAGCAAAAAGATTCAGGGATGCCAAGAGCCAGTTAGACAGATGGAAGGACAGGTGGGCAATCATGGAGGGGGTACATGTACAAACACACACACACACACACACTTACCTTGCTCCAGCCCCTCCTGTATATGAAAGGCAGGGTGAAGGCCACACCAGTTAGAAACACGGCCAAGACCATCATAGTTCGATGGAGCTACAGAGAGAAGGAGAGAGAGGGAGGTGGGCTATGTAAACTTGATGAAGACTGGATCCCTATAGCATTATATCTGTTAGAGATGGAGAAAAGCAAACACATAAGCTGTGCACATTATGTGAATTATTCTGTTAATGAAGACATTTCAGAGAACACCCCACGCTGGGATGTATTTATCGTCACTGTAACGGATACTGTACATTGGTGCTCTCACTTGAAACCACAGCTTTTGTCCCAGCAGAGTCGTGTCAGGCATGAAGTTTTTGTAGTGGCGAGCAATGAAGATGGCTGTGCTCACCATCCACATCCAGACAGTCAGCATTAACACACCTGAGAGGACAGACCACAGGGACTATAAGGTGAGGAAACACGTGTTGGTCCAAGTATCAAGCTGTGAGGTACATCTTTATCATGTTCATAATCTCACAGACTGTCTGTCCCACATGAAATCGTAGCTAATGCCCCCATTTTGATTTCCCCCCTGAGGATTGTGTCAGGAGTGCACTGTGACTGTCACGTAGCATTGCAGTCAAGTTGCAGTGTACAGCCATGATTTGTATGATTGTCATAATTTGCATATGGCCAAAAACACATGTTGTGAGGTCACAGTAACCTTGACCTTTGACCAACAATGACCTTTGAGTCCAAATGGCCGTTTGTGCCAAATTTGAAGAAATGTCTTTAAGTCGTTCGTGAGATATTGCGTTCACGAGAATGGGACGGACATGGGAGTCTAGCCTTCATTCTTTAAATGAATGGTGCTCTGGACTTGTGAATATACAGAGCCCATACTAGACCCATATATCAGCAAATGTTTTTCATCCAACCATGGAACTTGATGAGTAGGGGGGAGCGGGAGCCACACAGATCCTCTGGATGTCCAGTGATCACCTTCTGGTCGGTGGAGATGAGAGGTTGGTGATCGTGTCTGTGGATTACACCTGTGGAGGACAAACTTTTGACAACATGGACTCTGCACTTAATTTACACAAAATGTAATTTTACACACACAAGAATATTCATGTTCAACAAGCCATTAGAAGTCTTACATCACCATCATGTCACATAAAGTCTCTGCTCTCTTACCCTGGTGAGATCTACCATTTGCAAGAAACAGGAAGTAGCTCTGGTTTAAGTTGAACCTGCTCTCTACCAGAGGGAGAAGGGATTTTCTTTGGAAACGACATTGGATGAGCCCATCGGACAACCTCCATGCCCGACCCCACAGGTCGTCCTGTAGACAGAGGAGTCAACACTGTAAAACATACAGCCACCATTACTGTATGTTGATGATGATCAGTGTGTGTTTGAGTGTTAACCTCTGTTGCCAGCTCAGGGTATGTTCGTCCAGAGACATATGCAGCACGGATGGTAATTCTGTGTCCATCATTCACACACAGATAGACGTCGTCGTTCCCCTACAATTCCAGAAACATACATTTATTAATAGCTCATTGTTCAGTTCCCCAAAGTTGTTGCTGTTAAAAGGGAACACTGACCAGTTCATAGTAAACAAGACCAGGATGACAACAGATCAAAAAAATACTATGTCATAAAGAATGTCATAGTATGATATGTCATAACAAATAACATAAAAAAAAATAATAAATGTCATGGTGGTGGTCGAGTGGTCTCATGGTTATACTTCCAAATAGTTGTGAGATCAATACAGTAATATAATACAGTACAATTCTGCTATTTTATACTATTTTAATTCTGCTATTTTATATTATTTTAATTCTGCTCTATTTAATACTATTTTAATTCTGCTATTTTATATTATTTTAATTCTGCTATTCTTTACTATTGTAATTCTGCTATTTTATACTATTTTAATTCTGCTATTTTATATTATTTTAATTCTGCTATTTTATATTATTTTAATTCTGCTCTATTTAATACTATTGTAATTCTGCTATTTTTATATTATTTTAATTCTGCTATTTTATATTATTTTAATTCTTCTATTTTATATTATTTTAATTCTGCTATTTTTATATTATTTTAATTCTGCTATTTTATATTATTTTACTTCTGCTATTTTTAATGCTACTTCACACTAATTTACATCAACACTGTGATTATTGTACTGTAAATGCTCTGTCTAATCTTGTACTAATTGTTATGTGTTTGCTGTGAAGCACTTTGGGCTGCAATTCTTGTATGAAAGGTGCTATACAAATAAAGCTTATTATTAGTATTATATTATATTATTATTACAAGGGGCTGCCACCATTGTGCCCCTGAGGCTGTCCCTGTAGTTAGTCCTCTGCTAAATGAGTAATAACAATAATACTATACTTAGTATGTCAGAAAGAAATGCCATCGTGAAAAGCTAATTAAGAAATGCCATAGTATAATATTACTTAAATATGTTTTAAAACAAAATAGCACATATGCGATTAAAATGTCATAAAAAATGTCATCGTTTAGAGATGTCAAATTGTTTTGTTGACTAAAAGTTGATAGTATTGCATTTCATAATAAACGTCACGCATAAGCTGGACAACATATGAATAGAAGTTAAAGAATTGTGCCTAATGTGCAACCAGTGATGAAACTCACCATCCATTTGTCCAGAGACAAGGCAAAGGCCAAGTATCCTTCAGCAGGCCCACTCAATTCAAACGTCACACTCGTTCCGTGTGGATCAGCGATGAATGACAGGAAGAAACAGTGTGGATCTGACTCTGGGTGACAGCCCACTGGCTCTCTGAGGCAAGATTTACTGTGGCCACAGCCCACTGAACTAAACTGAGGAGGAAGAAGACAACAGCTACTGACGTTGTTAATCTGGATAATCTACAACTACTTTCTACTGCGGAGATTAAATACTAGTTGTTGACGGTATATGGCAATTAGTCATTACAATTAAAAGTTGTCATTTTACTTTGTCAAGGAGGTAAGTACAGGCCAGTTTTCAATATGGAAATGTGATTGTGATAAATACAGATCATGGTGAGTTTACAATAACCTCCATGTTCTCATCCTAAACTCTGGATTTGTCAGACACTGACCGGTGCGGAGAGAACAGTGGCGCTGGTGGTTTGAGGAGGAACAGCAGTGGGTGTAACAGCAGTGGGTGGAACAGCAGTCGCTCCTCGAAGAGACACCACAGGACCTGCGATCCTCACCCAGTACAACTTATGATTGTGCACCACCGTCACACTGCAACAACAAATCAAACGCACCTCCAGATAGTGAGGTATGAACATATCATAGGCAAAGACAGAAGGAGCAAAGAAAACAACATGACACGAAGATTATGCTTATTATTACATCAGCCGCTCCATCTTGACCTGCCAGTCCTTTTATCCAATCACAGATTGTGTCTTCCAACACAATGACTGTGTCTGGCTCTGTATTTAAGTGTAATCACGCACTCAAGCTTGGCATCGCACTTGAAGTGTAATGCATACTCACAGAAACTGCACTCTTTGTGGAGGTGTGTTTGGAGATTCCCACACAGCCTGGACATAAGTCTTTTTCGAGCTTCTCCTGTGGCTCACTCCAGATCCCTTTCAATGACACACACACACACACGAAGAACAACCTCAGTAAACACATGATGTTCAGCCGCACTGAGGTGATGCTGAGACTGCCAGCTTCTTAACTGCCGCTTTAGCTCTTGTTTACCGACAGTAGGTAATAATTAAGTGCAATAACAGCAACATGTAACACTTTAGAGGCTCAGTGAAAGACTTCTCCAGCAGTTTGTGGTCAGCAGCAGGTTGTACGTGGATCAGCCTTTACACGAAAGGTGAGCAACGGATTATTATTTCTAAAGTTTGACCAACTTCAACGTCTCAGATATTCAGCTTTTTATCCTGAGATGCGGCTGAAAAAGCATTTTACTGTGAGTCAAAGTCACAGTAATGAAATAAGAAGCAACATCGCAGCACTATAAAATACATGCATGAATATATATCAAATAATATTTACCAGATGCAAAGAAATCAAGACTTCAGGGTAGAATTGATTAATTGTTATATATATATGTTATATATATATATATATATATATATATATATATATATAACATATATATATTCACAGTATAACCTCCATTTGATCATGTTATTGTGTATATCTGGCTCCCATACAAGAGATTATTCAAATAATGTCAGAGACTCAAATAAGAGCCATGGCCTGAATGAACACATTTTGGAATAAATGCCGGGTAAAAAAGAACATCTGGTAGAATTAGTGGTACCTTGATGCTAACATGCTACAGTAAATGTAGCATAGTTGTGTGGGTATGACTTGTTGTTGCACTGATGGATTTAGTGCTGAGGAGGCTTTTTAGTAAAATATGATAAGATGTAAAAAAAGGAAGTTTCTGCAGTTCTCTAATAGTGTCTGAGGTAAAGTAAGGCCTCAGTAAGTAGCTCCTGTATACCTTAGTGTGGCCACACTGTAGCAGCTGGGACTCATGTGGCTCAGTCAGGATGAAGGAACCCACTGCCGGGGAGTCCAACTTCCCAGCATCCCGAGCTTCTATCAGGAACCCCATAAAGAATGTGGAGTTGGAGGAGGCCACTCGTAAAGATACTGTGGACAGAGGATGGAGAGGAAACACAGATGTCATGTGAGCTAACAGGAGAGATGATGTAAAGCTCATCTCAGCAGCTCACCTGTGATGTTGTCACCTGGGCCGAATGTGGACGTGTCCACGGCGATGCTGTACGGAGGAGGGGCCGGACTGGGCGTGTGGCCGTGCTGAGGCACCATGTCTCCACAGGCAACACTCACCTTCCCATTACTGTACCCTGTCACTGGGTCTGCACTGCCAGTCAACACTGCCAGCACGAAGTAGAAACGCCACATTGTTGGTGCCTGAAGCAAAAGGAGAGAGGAGATACTATCGAGTGTGAAACTATGCTGTCCCCAAACTCATTTCTTCTCCTCTCCTCTGAGACGGTCCTCACCAGACAAACAGCTAGCACCCTCTAGTGGGCATCACCCTTGTATAATTAAATGTTTAAGATTGCATGCAGCTGACTCACTGGCTGACATTATCTGTGTACAGAAAGCAGAAGGAAGCTCGAGAGGCTGACACACAGTCATCAGCTCGAGAGGCTGACACACAATCATCAGCTCCACAACTTAATCAAACGACCACAGATCAGACTGAGTCCAACAGGCTCTCTGAGATAACAAACCGTCAGGTCGCAGCGGGCCGCTTCATCTGAAACCAATAGTCTAGCTTCTGTTCAGAAGCAACTTACAGCAACAGATCAGAGCTGGGTCACTGGAAAGTGAAGCAAATAAAATACTCAACCTTTTTTTAGAATACAAAATAAGATATAATTCAAAACTAAACAAAAAGGGAATTACAATAAATAATGCAACACTGTTTTAGTGTCACATGTCAAATCATAAATAATATACATCTCCAAGTTATCCAATGATGACATCTTATCTCAACCTCTCAACCTTTGCTCTACCCCCCCAGGACCCGCACCATGGGGCCTTCTGCTCAGCCGCTCCTCACCTGTGGAATTCCCTCCCAGAACAATTGAGGGCTCCACAGGTCACCGACTCCTTCAAGAAGAGCCTAAAGACCTTTGTTTTCAAAAAAAGCCTTTCAGTAAAATCTTATGTCTGTTGTTGTTGTTGTCCTGCATTGTAGCGCCTTGAGATTGCTTTTAGCTTGGAAAGGCGCTTTACAAATAATTATTATTATTATTATCTATTGTGCAAGACAGAAATAGATCAGTTATATTCCTGCATTTTATTCTCTTTAGTTTTCTTGTTTTATTTTGTACTATGCTGATATTATTCCCCGCTGCAGTGACCTGGAGAACACAGCTGTTTAAGTTTAAAGGGATGTTGTCTCCTGTGCACACAAGTTAACTTAATATTAGTTTGTGTTTGATATTTCTGTTTTCTAAGATCATGTAAATGAAGGTGTGTGCGCTCACCTCACCTCCGCTGAGCTGACTGTGTCTCTGTCTTCACCCTGAATGCAGAAAGTTGTGTTTGCCCTCAGAAGGCAGGGCTTCTGCTGCCTTCACTTGCCATGGAAGAAAATCAGACATGTGAGTTCTCGTCTAAGAAATGCATTTTCCCCTCAGATACTTGGAGTAATGATAAAACACGTTTTTTTAAATATTGTTAGTGACCGCTGCAGGTTTAGTTCAGGGTCAACATTATAATGCATGCTTTTCTACAACATGATCAGATCAAGTCTGATAATCTGATAATAATCTACACAAACATCAACATTTTTCCTAGTAGAAGAGTCTTTTTTTAATGTTATTAAGAATTATTCAGTTCCAATATATCCAGATATTATCTATGTTAACAGAGGAAGTGGAAACCAGTGCAGCCACAGGGTCTGTCCCTGAATAAGAGATTAGAACAGGATCACTTTGGTCCCTCAGTGGTAGGTAGGTATGAAAAACGATGTTGCAGGCAGCTATACAAGCTGCTAACCCCTGTGTTTCTTGTCATTTCTTGTGTACGTATACAAAGAATGAACAGACATGTGTAGCACTTCTTACATAATCCTGTAGGGCAGGGGTGAGAAATTAATTTGAGCAGAGGGCCTCATGAGAAACTGGGACTGTTGTGGAGGGCCGGACCAACAGGCTGATCACCTGTATTAGAAAAAGAAAATGCTCCAGGAGCTCCGACAGATTGAATTCTGGAAATCGACTCGTCACAGGAAGAAATATGGTGAAGAGAGTTTGTCAAAATGATCAATTTGGACGGAAATGCATTTCCAAACGGTAGTTCTTCAAGCAAATTAAAAATAAAGGACCTAAAAGAGAAAGAGTTTAATCTTTAAGTTTAAGTTTCACAAAAGTTCAGAGGCCACAGAGCACAGCTGGAGATGCTGCAGCTGCTGCAGGCATTTCTCCCCCTCCCTAGAAGAGGTGTGAAGAGATTTACGAATTGCAGCCGAAAGAGCTTCACTGCAAAAACGTATAAATTAGAAGGATGTGAATGATTGTGAAAAATTGGTTGTTGGTATTGAGAAAGACTGATTAGACTGATTAACTAACAAAAGACAGGACACACCCAAATCCTGATCAAACTGTTTAACATACTGAGACAGAATAGTGAGTGTATCACCTAATACTCTGTTTACATAACTATTACCTTACAAGCCTCAAAGGGCAGTTTGGCTCGGCCCCCTGTGGTTTTTTTCATCACCTCGTCTCCAAACCAAATTGTATTGTATTGTTTACTGAAAGACAACTTTGAAGGAAATACAAGCGATTTCCTTGACATCTTATCCAACTGTTGCTTATTTATATTGAGATTATACAGTTATCGTGAATTCTTTTTGCCACGATAATTATGTAATGAAAATCTGATATATTGACAGCCCTGATATAAATGTTATATATATATATATATATATATATATATATATATATATATATATAAAATAATATTCATTTAAAAATATATATTATGTTTGAATTTTTAAAACATTCACGGCAGCACCCGCTGCTCGTTGAGGACAGTAACTGCAGAACGATAAGTCTCCAATAACACCAGGAAAAGATTTGTCACTAGTAGCTTTTGACAAAATAAGTCGCAAAGAGGGTTTGGAAAGTCGCGAGATTTAGCGAGAAAGTTGCCAAATTGGCAACACTGAATGCGTGTGGTGCGTGGCAAGGATTATATTTAGTTCCCTCCTCTCCTTTCCTCCGCTCTGTGTGTGTGTGTGTGTGTGTGTCGGGAGCAAAGCCCCGCCCTCTGCAAACCTGAGTAAAGAAACTGAAACGTGCACATAAATTAGATAAACATAAGCATTTAGTTTATTTAATAAAAGAGCACCTGTTCAATATGAAAATTAACTTGTGACTCAATCGGGGCTCCGTGAAAACAATGGCAGGGGAAACACTGCTCTATATACAGATACAGTTTGGCTGACCAGGGAGTCCATGGTGGTGCTGCTGGACTTGGATGGGCTACCACAATACCCTGGTGTCTTCTGATGGTGGGCATCATCTGGGGTGGTCTCCAGAGTGTATATGGGATGCCCATATATCGATTACATGACCGATCACTGTGTTTAATTTCATAGCAATCCATCCAATAGTCACGACATTTGATTAAAACCCAAAAAACCTCGTGGTGGCACTAGGGGTAAATTGATGGGATCACCAAAGTCAGTAAGTAACTTACAAATGACTAAAGAAATATAAAGCGACTACAAAGACACGCAGAGCAACTGCAAAAAGACACAAAATAACAAGAAAAGGAGCTAAACAGCACAAAGAGACACACAATGACTACAAAACGTATAAAGCTGGAGTACATACAGTAGTTTTAAAGTATATTGCCTTGTATGGAATTCTATGGATCCAGAATGTTAACCGATGTCATAAAAATAATTCTCGCACACAGTCTCTGAGTGTGTGAGAGAATTCTTCTTCAGTGTATCACTGCAGACGAGCTGGTGTGCACCTTCGATCGTATCTGTGTGACTTTTGTGTGGCTCTGGCTCTGTGTGGCTCTGTGTCACTCTGTGGGACTTTTGTGTGACTCTGTGTGGCTCTGTGTCACTCTGTGAGACTTCTGTGCGACTTTTGTGTGACTCTGCCATACTCTGTGTGACAGAGTATGGCAGAGTGTAACTGAGTTTGACAGAGTATAGCAGAGTGTGACCAGAGTATGGCAGGGTGTGACTGAGTGTGACAAAATCTGGCAGAGTGTGCCAGAGTATGGCAGAGTATGGCAGGGTGTGACTGAGTGTGACAGAATTATTTAAACAAATGTACCCATCTGGGAAGAGGAGCAGCTGCCGCAGAGGAATATCAGCGGTGTCTGGCGAGCACCTCCACCTACAGGATCGGACACACACACACACACTATGATCTTTCAGTTAACATGCAAACACATTTATAGCTGCCTGGGCAGATAGTTTAAAGCTGCGTTTCTTCTTCTTCTTCTTCTTCTTCTTCTTCTTCTTCTTCTTCTTCTTCTTCTTCTTCTTCTTCTTCTTCTTCTTCTTCTCCTCCTCCTCCTCCTCCTCCAGACCCTGTTGGACTTCACAGACTTCAAGATCTACCAAAAGATGATCAAGGGCCGTCAGGATACTTTCCTTCTACACGAGCTGTGTACCAGAGATGCTTCTTCCTCCTCCCTATCCTGCACGTTCACCAACAACTCCTGCTCCTCTTCCACACTGAGAGCGACCCTCCCTATCGCAGTTCCACCAGCAGTTTCTCACCAAGCAGAGTAATGGAGGTCTGACGAATGCAGAGACGCTCCACCTGAGACTTCAGTGCCTCACTTTTCCAGCCATGCTCCCTAAAAAAGACGACCAGTTTGCACTTTTACTGTTTACTTCTGATCCTTTACACTGTTCAATAAAGTTCATCATTATCTGCAGTCATCAGTTCGGTCATTTCAGTCCACAGGAATTAGCATAAAACACATTTTTGGGATCCGAATAAATTAGTAACTTTGAATGCTGTTGTCTCGTCACACGTTTCTAATTTCTTTTATCTTTTCTATTTGAGTTTGCCAGCAGAGAACTTTACCAACTAGTTACTTTCTGATAAGTCACCCCTAATGAATGGTTTATAAGAATAATTTATCATTAATAAAGGATTCTTATAGTAATCCATTGTTACAGTTGTACATTTTTATCTACATTTCCTTGCTGGGAGACTTCAACGCACACGTGGGAAACGATGGAAACGATGGAGACACCTGGAGAGGTGTGATTGGGAGGAAGGGCCTCCCTGATCTAAACCCGAACGGTCGTTTGTTGTTGGACTTCTGTGCTAGTCATGGAATGGCCATAACAAACACCATGTTCGAACATAAGGATGCTCATAAGTGTACGTGGTACCAGAGCACCCTAGGTCAAAGGTCAATGATCGATTTTGTAATCGTATCATCTGATCTGAGGCCGCATGTTTTGGACACTCGGGTGAAGAGCCTCTCTTCACCCGAGTGTCCAAAACATGCGGCCTCGGAGCTGTCAACTGATCACCATCTGGTGGTGAGTTGAATCAAGGGGTGGGGGAAGACTCTGGACAGACCTGGTAAACCCAAACGGGTAGTGCGGGTGAACTGGGAACGTCTGGAGGAAGCCCCTGTCCTGGGGATCTTCAACTCACACCTCCGGCGGAGCTTTTCAGACATCCCTGTGGAAGTTGGTGGCATTGAACCTGAGTGGGCGATGTTCAAAACCTCTATTGCTGAAGCTGCGGTGATGAGCTGTGGTCTAAAGGTCTTAGGTGCCTCAAGGGGCGGTAACCCTCGAACACCGTGTTGGACCCCGGTGGTCAGGGAAGCCGTCCGACTGAAGAAGGAGTCCTTCCGGGTTATGTTATCCAGGATGACTCCGGAAACAGTTGCAGGGTACCGAAGGACTAGAAGGGCGGCAGCCTCTGTTGTGTCAGAGGCAAAGCAGCGGGTGTGGGAGAAGTTCAGAGAAGCTATGGAGAAGGACTTTCGGTCAGCACCAAGGTGCTTCTGGAAAACCATCCGGCACCTCAGGAGGGGGAAGCGAGGAACCATCCAAGCTGTGTACAGCAAGGGTGGGACCCTGCTGACTTTGACTGAGAAGGTTATCGGCCGGTGGAAGGAGCACTTTGAGGAACTCCTGAATCCGACTAACACGCCCTCTATGGTTGAGGCAGAGCTGGAGGCTGATGGGGGATCATCGTCAATTTCCCTGATGGAAGTCACTGAGGTAGTCAAACAACTCCACAACGGCAAAGCCGCAGGGGTTGATGAGATCCGTCCAGAAATGCTAAAGGCTTTGGGTGTTGAGGGGCTGTCTTGGTTGACACGCCTCGTCAACATTGCGTGGAAGTCTGGGACAGTGCCTAGGGGTTGGCAGACCAGGGTGGTGGTTCCCCTATTTAAAAAGGGGGACCCGAGAGTGTGTGCCAACTACAGGGGTATCACACTTCTCAGCCTCCCTGGTAAAGTCTACACCAAGGTACTGGAAAGGAGGGTTCGGCCGGTAGTCGAACCTCTGATTGAAGAGGAACAATGCGGATTCCGTCCTGGTTGTGGAACAACGGACCAACTCTTCACTCTCGCAAGGATCCTGGAGGGGGCCTGGGAGTACGCCCATCCGGTCTACATGTGTTTTGTGGATCTGGAGAAGGCGTATGACTGGGTCCCCCGGGTGATACTGTGGGAGGTGCTGCGGGAGTATGGGGTGAGGGGGTCACTTTTGAGGGCCATCCAATCCCTGTACGCCCAAAGCGAGAGTTGTGTCCGGATACTCGGCAGTAAGTCGGACTCGTTTCCCGTGAATGTTGGCCTCCGCCAGGGCTGCGCTTTATCACCAATCCTGTTCGTGATTTTCATGGATAGGATATCGAGGCGTAGTCGTGGAGGAGAGGGGTTGCAGTTCGGTGACCTGAGGATCTCATCGCTGCTCTTTGCAGATGATGTGGTCCTTATGGCATCATCGGTCTGTGACCTTCAACAGTCACTGGATCGGTTCGCAGCCGAGTGTGCAGCGGTTGGGATGAGGATCAGCACCTCCAAATCTGAGGCCATGGCTCTCAGCAGGAAACCGGTGGATTGCCTACTCCGGGTAGGGAATGAGCCTTTACCCCAAGTGAAGGAGTTCAAGTACCTCGGGGTCTTGTTCGCGAGTGAGGGGACAATGGAACGAGAGTTTGGCCGGAGAATCGGAGCAGCGGGGGCGGTATTACAGTCACTTTACCGCACCGTTGTGACGAAAAGAGAGCTGAGCCAGAAGGCAAAGCTCTCAATCTACCGGTCGATCTTTGTTCCTACCCTCACCTATGGTCATGAAGGCTGGGTCATGACTGAAAGAACGAGATCACGGGTACAAGCGGCCGAAATGGGTTTTCTCAGACGGGTGGCTGGCGTCTCCCTTAGAGATAGGGTGAGAAGCTCAGCCATCCGTGAGAGACTCGGAGTAGAGCCGCTGCTCCTTTACGTTGAAAGGAGCCAGTTGAGGTGGTTCGGGCATCTAGTAAGGATGCCACCTGGGCGCCTCCCTAGGGAGGTGTTCCAGGCACGTCCAACTGGGAGGAGACCCCGGGGAAGACCCAGGACTCGGTGGAGAGATTATATCTCCTCACTGGCCTGGGAACGCCTCAGGATCCCCCAGTCGGAGCTGAAGGATGTGGCCCGGAGAAGGGAAGATTGGGGTTCCTTACTGGAGCTGCTGCCCCCGTGACCCGATCCCGGATAAGCGGTAGACGATGGATGGATGGATGGATATAAATGAAAATGAATGAAAACTTAGCAAATGATTGATTAATTGATTTCAAGGTTCAAGAAGAATTTATTTAGTACCCATGTTTTATTAATTTAGAAAAGGGATTATTTAATTAGAAAATGACCTTTCAATGAATGATTGGAATATTATAAACAGAAAAATATTATAAAACAATATAACATGTACAGTATATACAGATAAATCGTGGTTTTTGTGTAACTTAAATAAATAGTTAAATTAGCTCTGATTTGGGGAACAATTAATCTGAATTGCTGTTGGAGCTCCGTGCTCCGTGCTGTGCTGCAGTGGCGGTTCTAGACCAATATCACTCGGGGGGCCCAGCTGGGGCCAAGTGTTTTGTCAGAGGGGCACATTCAACCCAAGGCACATTCAACCCGGGACAAAAGAGGAAGCAGTGTTCAAACCTTCAATAGTTTTAGTTGGCAAATGTCTCTTCATGTAGTGTCACTGGGAGACTTCTAATTTTATGCTTTTTTCCACAGTTCCTATTGTTTAACATTTAATCAAACCTTTAAATTAACAACTTAACACAGAACCACAGCAAACAGATCAAATCAATAAAGGCTAAAGTCTTAACATTATGGCACTTTAGATAAAAGCGTCTTTGAGTTACAAGAAAAGCTCTATACAAGTCTAATGTATTATTATTATTATTGTTATTATTATTATTATTATTATTATTATTATTATTATTATTATTATTATTGTTATTATTATTAAAAGTCTTTAGTGCAGAGCTTAATTTCTTCACTTTCTTCCGACCTGTTGCATTTAAATCCCCCGTCTCTCTGTCTCTCTGTCTCTCCCCGAGCTCCAGATCGGCCTGAAGAACCTGGCTGAAGACCTGGCCATGGTGCAGGACTACAGGCAGGCTCAGGTAGTAGTGATGCAGCCATGTTCTCTTCACCAAACTCATGTGGTTGATGTCATGATGAGCGCTTTATTGTTGCAGGTAGAGAGACTGGAGACGAGAGTTGTTGCTCCTCTTAAAGCCTACGGAGAAGTAGTGAAGAATAAAAGGGTGAGTTTCAGTTTGTGTCTCCAATGTTGATGTATCTGCATGAAACTCATATCAGCCTGAATGTAAGACGACCTTCATTATAAGTTAACTTCCCCGTTTTCCAACACCTGTTTTGGGGGAAGTACAGAAGCCCCGAGAGGCAGGTGAGAACAGGTCATGGCAGGTGATGTTTTGTTTTTGTCAGAATAATGTGTGTCACATGTTCGTTGATGTAATACTCATTTCAGCCACAAGAGGCTGAAGTGCACCACTTCTCTGTGTTCTGAAGAGGACTAAAAGCATTCATGTGTTTTCCAGTTGAGTCTCAATTTCTTCATGCTCTCTAAACACAACGTATGATATGATTACCGTAATTTGTGATATTGGGCTGTAAGAATACATTTGATTTATCCTTGTTGTCGACACGTACCGTCTGTACAGTACAGGGATGGGAAGCTGTGAGGTGTAGCGTTGTTGTCCTACCTGCTGCCCTGCTGGAATAAAGCCAGCTCCATGGCCGTCCTCTCCAGCACCGTGATGAACCCCATTTGAACCCCTCCCTCCTCTTCCTGTAATGTGGAGGACCTTTATACCCTACACTTCTCAGGAAGTGAGACTCACACAGTATCTGTCACACCCTGCTCTCCCCCCCCTCCTCTTCCTGTAATGTGGAGGACCTTTATACCCTACACTTCTCAGGAAGTGAGACTCACACAGTATCTGCCACAGCCTGCTCTCCCCCCCCCTCCTCTTCCTGTAATGTGGAGGACCTTTATACCCAACACTTCTCAGGAAGTGAGACTCACACAGTCGCTGGCAGTGAAGGAGAAATGGCGCAGAAAAGAGATCAGCTGGACCGGGAAACCTTGTGTTGTTCCATCTGTCTGGATCTACTGAAGGATCCGGTGACGACTCCCTGTGGACACAGCTACTGCAAGAACTGTATTCAAACCCACTGGGATGGAGAGGACGAGAAGAGAAGCCACAGCTGCCCTCAGTGCAGGCAGGCCTTCACACCGAGGCCTGTCCTGCTGAAGAACACAATGTTAGCAGCTGTAGTGGAGGAGCTGAAGAAGACTGGACTCCAAGCTGCTCCTGCTGATCACTGCTATGCTGGACCTGAAGATGTGGGATGTGATGTCTGCACTGGGAGAAAACTGAAAGCCTTCAAGTCCTGTGTGCAGTGTGTGGCCTCTTACTGTGAGAAACACCTCCAGCCTCATTATGATGTGGCTCCATTAAAGAAACACAAGCTGGTGGAGCCCTCCCAGAAGCTCCAGGAGAACATGTGCTCTCGTCACGATGAGGTGATGAAGATGTTCTGCCGTACTGATCAGCAGTGTATCTGTTATCTCTGCTCTCTGGAGGAACATAAAGGCCACGACACAGTCTCAGCTGCAGCAGAAAGGACTGAGAGGCAGAGAGAGCTCGAGGGGAGTCGACTAAACATCCAGCAGAGAATCCAGGACGGAGAGAAAGATGTGAAGCTGCTTCAGCAGGAGGTGGAGGTCATCAATCGCTCTGCTGACAGAGCAGTGGAGGACAGTGAGAAGATGTTCACTCAGCTGATCCGTCTCATGCAGAAAAGAAGCTCTGATGTGAAGCAGCAGCTCAGATCGCAGCAGGAAAGTGAAGTGAGTCGAGTCAAAGAGCTTCAGGAGAAGCTGGAGCAGGAGATCACTGAGCTGAAGAGGAAAGACGCTGATCTGAAGCAGCTCGCACACACAGAGGACCACAACCAGTTTCTACACAACTACCCCTCACTGTCCCCACTCAGTGAGTCTACACTCTCCTCCAGCATCAACATCCCTCTCAGATACTTTGAGGAAGTGACAGCGGCTGTGTCACAAGTCACAGATGAACTCCAGGACGTTCTGAGAGAGAAGTGGACAAACATCTCACAGACTGGGACTGAAGTGGATGTTTTACTGTCAGCAGAGCCCAAGACCAGAGCTGGATTCTTAAAGTATTCACGTGACATCACACTGGATCCAAACACAGCATACACACAGCTGTTATTATCTGAGGGGGGCAGAAAAGTGACAGTAATGAGACAACATCAGTCTTATTCTCGTCACACAGACAGATTCACTTTCTGGGATCAGGTGCTGAGTAGAGAGAGTCTGACTGGACGTAGTTACTGGGAGGTGGAGTGGAGCGGGGCAGCAGTTTGTGTAGCAGTCGCATACAAGAACATCAGCAGAGCAGGGGGGGGGCTTGAATGTGCATTTGGATACAATGATAAATCCTGGGAGTTACATTGTGACAATAACAGATATACATTTCGTTACAACAAAGTCCACACTCCCATCTCAGGTCCTCCGTCCTCCAGACTCGGAGTGTACCTGGACCACAGAGCAGGTGTTCTGTCCTTCTACAGCGTCTCTCACACCATGACTCTCCTGCACAGAGTCCACCACACATTCTCTCAGCCGCTCTACGCTGGAGTTGGTTTTGATTCTTCTGGAGACACTGCTGAGTTCTGTAAACTCAAGTAGACAGAAGTAAATCTGTGGTTCTCCTTCAGGGAGTCTTTTTCTCTCAGTGAGTAAACTAACCCCCCCGCACTAAGTGACATGTTCTATGTTTCATATTATATTCCAGATGATCAGCTGTACAATGAACCTGAATAATAATCCCAATATAAGTGCAGGAGGTTTGTGTGACACCAGGATGAAGTGTGAGCAGATAGTTTCCTGTGAATGTTGATCACAGATCACATTTACTTTGAACACAATGTTCTTGTGATGTTAACAGTGAAGTTGAACATGACCCTCATCCTGGGTGGGGTTTGTATTAAACATGTTAAGACTAAAAAGACTTCTTCTTTAAAATGAATGTGAACGTGTGATTTAAGGGAAGCGGCTTCAGCTCTGTGTTTAAACTCTGAAACGTATTTCGTCTCCGTGTTTGTGCCGACGGCTGATTGTTGTGGCGTTTGTTCAGCTGTCACTCAAACATTGTGGGCGGTGCTTGACGTCATCAGTGGTTGTGTAATGTGGGACTTTGTTTAGGTGGAGCTGCTCCCTCTGTCTGTGGAGCCATGGAGGCTCTCACTGCTCATCATGTTGCTGTCTCTGCATCAACATGTCCACTCAATGTTTGATGAATATTTGTGTTGATGTATTTCTATCTTGTTTCTCTTCCACTGCATGTGTTCAGAGAGGAAGCAGCAGCTTCATCCTGGACACTTTGTTCTGTTAGAAAGACGTCTAGAAGCACATTGATGTGTTGTTGTTGTTATGAGGACTTATAGAAGTGTCCTTATCCTGATCATAATCCATCAGCAGAGGATTCATTCTTGTCTTTCACATGCTGACATTGTGCTCAAAGTGAACGTGTACATGAAGTCACTTGAACTTTACTGATGTGAGAACAAAGTGCAGCTTCACATGATGAATAAACAAACATCAAGTCTTTTCTTCTTGTCTTCATTCCAGGGTATCAAACAAAGCTGACGGAGACAATGTGAAGCTGATCTGAGACAATAACTGAGCAAAGTAGCAGCACGTGGTGATCAGATGTTGTCTTATAGATCAGCTGTGAATATGAAACTACTGTATTACTGCAGATCAATATTATCACTACAGTAATAAGGAGACATGTTTTGTGTCTGTCGAGTGGGGAAATGAAAGAACGTACAAATGAAAGTCATGAAATGTGCAGTTTGAAGGATTTAAAGGACCTTTGTGTTGCTGTAGTTTCCCAGCATGCTCTCTGGTCTGTGTGTTGGTGTGCAGGAGGATCCAGGTGGAGCAGATGCATCAACACAGAGATCAAGGTGCGTTCACTGACCTGCTTCAACAGTAGGAGCAGTGACTGTTGAACTGTCTGTCAGTCTGTGTGTGTGTCTGGCTCCACCTGCTGCTTCTTATTTTAATGACTGACAATCTGCATCCAATAACTTCTGCACTCTTTAATATTGAGCTCCACCTTCCAGATACTGCAGTACTTCTGCTGTGAAACACATCGACACACTGCAGCAAGTATTCATGTGTTCAGTGAAGACGAGCTCGAATGCAGCGGTCTACAACCTTTTTAGTGCCACGGACCAGTTTCATGTCAGACAATATCTTCACGGACCGGCCTTCAAAGTGTGGGGGGGGGGGGGTGAATATGACGAAATAAAATGATACGGCCGGCATAAAAACAAATACAAAGTGCATAAAAAACCTCACCCTTACGCTGAAGTCGTGGGAGCCCTGAGCTCGTGTCACTAAGAGAAGAACTAATGACGCTCTCCGTGCACTCGCATGTGTTGAAGCGATGAGGCCATCAGTAGTTCTTCTTCTGTCCTTCTTGTTAACGGCTTGTCTGTTAATGCCGGTGTTTGGCCTCCAGGTGCTGAAGCAGTTTGAAGGCTTCATGTGCTGACCTGTGAATCACCTGGATAAAGAGATAAACTCGTATTCTAAGTGACTCCTGATGTTGTCTTCTAACTGCAGCTTCTTCCTTCCTCCTCTCCTTCTTCTCTCCTTCTTCTCCTTCTCTCCTTCTCCTTCTTCTCATTCTCCTCTCTTCCTCTTTCCTCCTCCCCATCCTTCTTCTTCTCCTTCTCCTCTTCTTTCTTCTCCTTCTTTCTTCTCCTTCCTCCTTCTTTCTTCTTCTTCTTCTCCTCCTCTTCTCTTCTCCTCCTCCTCTTCCTCCTCCTCCTTCTTCTCCTTCTCTTCTTTCTTCTTCTCTCTTCTCCTTCTTCTCTGCTCCTTCCTCTGCCTTCTCTTCTTCTTCTTCTCCTCCTTCTTCTTCTCCTCCTTCTCTCTTCTTCTCCTTCTTCTCCTTCTCTCTCCTTCTTCTCTCTCTTATCTCTCTCCTTCTTCTCCTTCTTCTCCTTCTTCTCTCCTTCTCCTCCTTCTTCTCCTCCTTCTTCTTCTTCTCCTCCTTCTCCTCCTTCTTCTCCTTCTCCTCCCTTCTTCTCCATCTTCTTCTCCTCCTCCTTCTTCTCCATCTTCTTCTTCTCCTCCTTCTTCTTCTTCTCCTCCTTCTTCTTCTTCTCCTCCTCCTTCTCCTCCTCCTCCTCCTTCTTCTTCTTCTTCTTCTTCTCCTTCTCCTTCTCCTTCTTCTCCTCCTTCTTCTTCTTCTTCTCCTCCTTCTTCTCCTCCTTCTTCTTCTCCTCCTCCTTCTTCTCCTCCTTCTTCTTCTTCTCCTTCTTCTTCTCCTCCTCCTTCTTCTTCTCCTTCTCCTCCTTCTTCTCCTTCTTCTTCTTCTCCTCCTCCTTCTTCTCCTCCTCCTTCTTCTCCTTCTTCTTCTTCTTCTCTTCCTTTTTCTTCTCCTTCTCCTTCTTCTTCTCCTTCTTCTCCTTCTCTCTCCTCTTCTTCTTCTCTTCTCTCCTTCTTCCTTCTCCTTCTTTCTCCTTCTCTTTCTCCTTCTTTCTTCTTCTCCTCCTTCTTCTCCGTCTTTCTCCTTCTTTCTTCTTCTCCTTCTTCTCCTTCTCCTTCTTCATCTTCTCCTCCTCCTTCTCTTTCTCCTTCTTTCTTCTCCTCCTTCTCCTTTCTCCTTCTTCTCCTCCTTCTGCAGAAGAGAAGCAGAGGCGAGAAGGAGAGGATGGGAGGGGAGGCGAGGTAGGGGGAAGAGATGCAAGGAGGAGGAGAGAGGAGGCGGACGAAGGAGGAGGAGAAGGAGGACGACGAAGAAGGGGAGCGAGGAAGAAGAATAGAAGCGAACTAAGAAGGATGGTCGGAGGAGGAGGAGGAGGAATGACGAGGGGCGGAGAAGGAGGAGGAGGAGAGAGGATGGAGAAACGGAGCTACTTAGAGGCTGATAGCGTCGGGAGAAGCATAGTGGCTGATCTAGTCACTTCCTCCTCTCCTCCCTCCTTTCTCCTCTCCTCCTCCTATCTTCTTCTTCCTCTCCTCCTCCTCCTCTCCTCCTCCTCCTCCTCCTTTCCCTTTTCAAAGCTCTTTAAAGACGTTTGTTGCTTGTGGGCTTAATTCTTTAAGTAAAGTATCACGTGACTGAGACGAGCGTCTTGACCTCTGGTCTTGACATGCGTCAGGAGACACTGATGCACAGACGGATATATCCGGTCATTTTTCAAAATAAAACCTCTTTCAAAATAAAATATATTCTTTCTGTGCGGCCCGGTACCAAGTGACCCGTGGACCGGCACCGATGGTTGGGGACCACTGCTCTAATGAACTCCTGCATGAAGGTGAACAGGGTCAAACATGTAACTAACAGATATCAGCATGAAGCTTCCCCACTTCATGACTCACATCAACACAAGTTTATATTACAAGTGTTTAATATGTACATGAGGCGTTATGTAATGTAGCTGTGGAGAGTTTAAATCTACACACACACACACACACACACACACACACACACACACACACACACACACACACACACACACACACACACACACACGGTGGGTTAAAATGTAAACGTATTCAAGTTTACAGATGTTTGAGAGAATCGTGGAACTTCACTGGTATATACTCAACTTCTGATATGGTGACGTCCCTCATTACAGGGTGGAACTATTTACCATCAGGTTATTAAAACAAACACCAGAGCCACTTTCAAGAACACATTAAGTGAGTCTGATATTAACGGCCTGTGTGCTGCAGTGAACCTGTGCAGAGGAGGGATGCTGTCGATGGTTTTGAGGCTGCTGCGCGTCGACACCACGTTGAAGCTGTCGCTGCAGTCACACGACACGTGGAGGTGATGTCTCGGGTGTCTGTTCTCCACCATGACTATGAGCCCCGCCCAGCCGTGGGTCAGGTAGTAACAGGTCATCCCCTCTCGACCCTGTGGTGCGGGAAGCATTCAGTACAAGTACTGCTGCATTAATGTGTGTGTTACATGTTCAGCTTTGTGACATCATCTTCCAGCTGATCAAGAGGCTTTTTAACCTTCATTTATCTGAAGGAGGAGAATCTTCTCAACGCATACAGGAACACGTCTGCGGCAGCGGGGGCGGTACTACAGTCACTTTACCGCACCGTTGTGACGAAAAGAGAGCTGAGCCAGAAGGCAAAGCTCTCAATCTACCGGTCGATCTTCGTTCCTACCCTCACCTATGGTCATGAAGGCTGGGTCATGACCTATTCAGTGTTTTCATAAAAGCCTAATTTTATGCTTTTTTCCACAGTTCCTATTGTTTAACATTTAATCAAACCTTTAAATGAACAACTTAACACAGAACCACAGCAATCAGATCAAATCAATAAAGGCTAAAGTCTTAACATTATGACACTTTAGATAAAAGCGTCTTTGAGTTACAAGAAAAGCTCTATACAAGTCTAATGTATTATTATTGTTATTATTATTAAAAGTCTTTAGTGCAGAGCTTCATTTCTTCACTTTCTCCCGACCTGTTGCATTTAAATCCCCCGTCTCTCTGTCTCTCTGTGTATCTGGCCTGTACCACTACACTCGCTGTCCTTGGAGCGTCTGCCCCCCTTCCTTCTTTCACATAATGGTATGATCCAAGTCTGTCCTCGAGTCGCATGTGATTGACCGCATGGAGTGCTCATCAAAATAAAGAGGGGAGGAGGGAATGTGAATGCGCCAGGCAAGAAAAATAAAATAAAACTTGAATTTCACGGGGCATCCCTGGAAAAGTGAAAGTGTGTCCTCACAAGGGCAGCCAGTTGCCCACCCCTGCTGTAGGGAGAGACAGAAAGACCTCTCATAAAGTCCAGTAGATGGCCTTAATAATACTCTGCTGCCCCCATGTGGTCAAAAGCATCAGTTACACCCCCCTCACCACAGCTACTACCCGCCATCTGTTGTTGGTATTTCCATGGCAACAGCTTTCTGTTACCTGGTGCAGGTGAGAATCAGCCGAGGCAAACAGAGCAGAGGAGCTGCAAGGAGGACACCAGAGCAAACATGAACAGCCTCTTCTCCAGGTAGGAGTCAGTGCTTTTATGTTTCACATTATCCAGAGAGCAATAACAGGGAGGCACTATCAACTATCGCTTCTCTTGATGTGTCCCAGCAGGGATGTCCAGGTGAAGAGCATGGAGCAGACGGTGAAAGACGCTGAGAAGTACCTGGGGGAGATCTGCTCTCCTGCTGGCCTCCTACACCAGGAAGACAGCCAAGCTCAGAGACAAGGCAGACCTGCTGGTGGCTCAGCTCTTTGACTTCTCCAGCAGGGAGGACCCCGAGCTCCAGATCGGCCTGAAGAACCTGGCTGAAGACCTGGCCATGGTGCAGGACTACAGGCAGGCTCAGGTAGTAGTGATGCAGCCATGTTCTCTTCACCAAACTCATGTGGTTGATGTCATGATGAGCGCTTTATTGTTGCAGGTAGAGAGACTGGAGACGAGAGTTGTTGCTCCTCTTAAAGCCTACGGAGAAGTAGTGAAGAATAAAAGGGTGAGTTTCAGTTTGTGTCTCCAATGTTGATGTATCTGCATGAAACTCATATCAGCCTGAATGTAAGACGACCTTCATTATAAGTTAACGTCCCCGTTTTCCAACACCTGTTTTGGGGGAAGTACAGAAGCCCCGAGAGGCAGGTGAGAACAGGTCATGGCAGGTGATGTTTTGTTTTTGTCAGAATAATGTGTGTCACATGTTCGTTGATGTAATACTCATTTCAGCCACAAGAGGCTGAAGTGCACCACTTCTCTGTGTTCTGAAGAGGACTAAAAGCATTCATGTGTTTTCCAGTTGAGTCTCAATTTCTTCATGCTCTCTAAACACAACGTATGATATGATTACTTCAATACTTCAAATACTTCAGCACAACGTAACACCTCTGTGTAAAGCTTTCAGTCACAAACTCACTCACTCTCCTTCAGGCACTTGGAAGCACTTGACATTATTTCTCTGACACGTAGCATTCACTGACACTCTGTCTTTTTGAGCTCCTCGTCATCTGTGACAGCTGTAGTTCTTGGCAGCTTTCAAAAAATAATCTCCTCTTCATCATAATCATCCTCATCTATACAATAAATCAGTATGTCAATTAGGGCAAGGTTACGAGTAGGAAAGAAAAGAGATAATTAAAAAGGGTCTATTCAGGCACGAGCAGAGAGCTCTTGTCTTTCTCCTCCTCTGTTCTTCCCCGTAGCTTTTTCCTTTCCTTTCCCCTCCTTTACTTCTTGAAGGGTGTCAGTCTGCCGATGTTGTGCCAGAAGGTGGAGGTTTTGCGCTTGGGCTCAGCCAGCATGAAGACCTGCTGCTGGGGCAAAGCAGTGGGGAGAGAGGGGTGTTTCTGTCGCAGGAGGAAGTCGTAATAAGGTCTGGTCACTGCTGAGGAGGAAACAAGCAGAAACTATCATCACATACAGCATTCATAGATATCATGCACAGCTGAGAAAGTGAGCATCCATCCATCTCTCTATCCATCCATCCATCTCTCTATCCATCCATCCATCTCTCTATCCATCCATCCATCTCTCTATCCATCCATCCATCTCTCTATCCATCCATCCATCTCTCTCTATCCATCCATCCATCCATCCATCCATCCTCCATCCATCTCTCTATCCATCCATCCATCTCTCTATCCATCCATCCATCTATCCATCCATCTCTCTATCCATCCATCCATCCATCTCTCTATCCATCCATCCATCTCTCTATCCATCCATCTCTCTATCCATCCATCCATCTCTCTATCTATCCATCATCTCTATCCATCCATCTCTCTATCCATCCATCCATCTCTCTATCCATCCATCCATCTCTCTATCCATCCATCCATCCATCTATCTCTCCATCCATCCATCTCTCTATCCATCTCATCCATCCATCTCTCCATCCATCCATCTCTCTATCCATCCATCTCTCTATCCATCCATCCAGCTATCTCTCCACTCCATCCATCTCTCTATCCATCCATCCATCTTTCTATCCATGCATCCATCCATCTCTCTATCCATCCATCCATCTCTCTATCCATCCATCCATCTATCTCTCCATCCATCCATCTCTCCATCCATCTATCTATCTATCCATCTCTCTATCCATCCATCCATCCATCTATCTCTCCATCCATCCATCTCTCCATCCATCCATCTCTCTATCCATCCATCCTATCCATCTCTCTATCCATCCATCCATCTCTCTATCCATTCATCTATCTCTCCTCCTCACGTCTTTAATATGGACCTGAACACAATAAATACGACTTAGTCCACTGATTTCAGACTGACCTCGTGTCTCTCTCCTTTGGTTTCTGTCAGCTGGATGACGGCGTCGGCGATGACGGTGTTGGAGGCCGTTACCTGCTCCACCATCACCAGCCTGGAGCTGTAGACTGCCAGCATGTAACCAGGCTCCTCCGGTCGGCCGCAGCTCGCTGAAAACACACAACACATTTAAACTGGGTTTGTGTTTATACATTCAGGACTTTCTGACTTATTCTTAATTAAGTTTCACAAAGACTCAGATCTGCCTGTTAACAGAAAATACTGTTTAAGAAAAGTTAAGTATTTCTCAGATCTACAAGGAGAATGAGCAGAAACTCTTTTCTTAATGTGTTTTTATTAGTTTAATAATGATCAGTTAGCTTTGCTCACAGAGGCGGCTAAATTGTTGCAGTTTAGTTTGATTTAAGACATAAATGCAAGTAAAAGTTCATTTAAGTTCCAATATTATTTTATTTTTATTTTCATTGACAATTTTCTGCTTCTTATTTTCTTCCATTTCTCACATTTTAGGACATTAAATCATGTAAAGCAGAATATTTAGTGTAAATAATAGAACTGCTTGGATTCATTTATTGTTTTTTTCTTGCTCTCTGATTCTGTATTTCTGCTCCTGTGGCAGAGTGTACGACATAAAGCTTGTTGTTATAAAACATTTATAAAATTTGTCTAAATACATGTTTTCTGCATTTTGTGCTTGTAAACATTTGGCAATAAAAAAATAAGAAATACATTAGGTAAAAAATTAATACAAAGGGTGCTGGCGGTCTCACTCGTCCCCTCGGTGCTGTGCCAGTGGTTGAAGGCGCAGCACAGCACGGCGTATTCTCCCGGCTCCAGCATGACGTCGCAGCCCACAAACCTTCTCACCGAGCGGCGGCTGTGAGCCAGCAGACGGCCGAGCGTCGGCGTCCCCGAGCTGTCATACGAGACCCGGAACAACAACACACACAAATCCAGCAGGTGGCTCTCTGCTGTGTCCCAGCGCCTGAGGACACGGGAGGCGAAGTCTTACAGGATTATTAAATTGCCTCATTTGTTCACATTATACAACAGTGTATTATCCAAAGCCTGTTGGAATTTATGAGATTTAAATAGTACATTTGCCAAAAAACACTTTGAGAATAAAGTGTTGAATGTTTTCTCTCAGATGTCTGACTTTATAATCTCAGAGTTCTTTCTAATATATTTACCACTTTAATCCAGCAGAATATCGAAAGGTTTTTTCTCTGAACATTCCCCTGGCTTTATATTTATATTTATTTAATATGCCGTGAGAATTCACTGAGTGAATCCTGGTGAGTACGTTTACAGCTAATGTTAGCGCGAAGACGTTAGGGTGTAAGGACAGAGGGTCTAAGGACAGAGGGTGTAAGGACAGAGGGTCTAAGGACAGAGGGTGTAAGGACAGAGGGTCTAAGGACAGAGGGTGTAAGGACAGAGGGTCTAAGGACAGAGGGTGTTAGGACAGAGGGTCTAAGGACAGAGGGTCTAAGGACAGAGTGTCTAAGGACAGAGTGTCTAAGGACAGAGGGTGTAAGGAAAGAGGGTCTAAGGACAGAGGGTCTGAGGACAGAGGGTCTAAGGACAGAGGGTCTGAGGACAGAGGGTGTAAGGACAGAGTGTCTAAGGACAGAGGGTGTAAGGACAGAGGGTCTGAGGACAGAGGGTCTAAGGACAGAGGGTCTGAGGACAGAGGGTCTAAGGACAGAGGGTCTGAGGACAGAGGGTCTAAGGACAGAGGGTCTAAGGACTGAGGGTCTAAGGACAGAGGGTCTAAGGACTGAGGGTCTGAGGACAGAGGGTCTAAGGACAGAGTGTCTAAGGACAGAGGGTCTAAGGACAGAGGGTGTAAGGACAGAGGGTCTAAGGACAGAGGGTGTAAGGACAGAGGGTCTAAGGACAGAGGGTCTAAGGACAGAGGGTGTAAGGACAGAGTGTCTAAGGACAGAGGGTGTAAGGACAGAGGGTCTGAGGACAGAGTGTCTAAGGACAGAGGGTGTAAGGAAAGAGGGTCTAAGGACAGAGGGTCTGAGGACAGAGGGGTCTAAGGACAGAGGGTCTAAGGACAGAGGGTGTAAGGACAGAGGGTCTAAGGACAGAGGGTGTAAGGACAGAGGGTCTAAGGACAGAGGGTGTAAGGACAGAGGGTCTAAGGACAGAGGGTGTAAGGACAGAGGGTCTAAGGACAGAGGGTCTAAGGACAGAGGGTGTAAGGACAGAGGGTCTAAGGACAGAGGGTGTAAGGACAGAGGGTCTAAGGACAGAGGGTGTAAGGACAGAGGGTCTAAGGACAGAGGGTGTAAGGACAGAGGGTCTAAGGACAGAGGGTCTAAGGACAGAGTGTCTAAGGACAGAGGGTGTAAGGAAAGAGGGTCTAAGGACAGAGGGTCTGAGGACAGAGGGTCTAAGGACAGAGGGTCTGAGGACAGAGGGTGTAAGGACAGAGTGTCTAAGGACAGAGGGTGTAAGGACAGAGGGTCTGAGGACAGAGGGTCTAAGGACAGAGGGTCTGAGGACAGAGGGTCTAAGGACAGAGGGTCTGAGGACAGAGGGTCTAAGGACAGAGGGTCTAAGGACTGAGGGTCTGAGGACAGAGGGTCTAAGGACAGAGTGTCTAAGGACAGAGGGTCTAAGGACAGAGGGTGTAAGGACAGAGGGTCTAAGGACAGAGGGTGTAAGGACAGAGGGTCTAAGGACAGAGGGTCTAAGGACAGAGGGTGTAAGGACAGAGTGTCTAAGGACAGAGGGTGTAAGGACAGAGGGTCTGAGGACAGAGTGTCTAAGGACAGAGGGTGTAAGGAAAGAGGGTCTAAGGACAGAGGGTCTGAGGACAGAGGGTCTAAGGACAGAGGGTCTGAGGACAGAGGGTGTAAGGACAGAGTGTCTAAGGACAGAGGGTGTAAGGACAGAGGGTCTGAGGACAGAGGGTCTAAGGACAGAGGGTCTGAGGACAGAGGGTCTAAGAACAGAGGGTCTGAGGACAGAGGGTCTAAGGACAGAGGGTCTAAGGACTGAGGGTCTGAGGACAGAGGGTCTAAGGACAGAGTGTCTAAGGACAGAGGGTCTAAGGACAGAGGGTGTAAGGACAGAGGGTCTAAGGACAGAGGGTCTGAGGACAGAGTGTCTAAGGACAGAGGGTGTAAGGACAGAGGGTGTAAGGACAGAGGGTCTAAAATACAGCGCTGCGGGGACGTATTTCTGTGTCCGACCCTGAAGGCAGCATCTCTGGTTCCCTCCACTGAACACTGACTGGATGTTTCCACTGGATTTAGGATTTTTGCAGAAAATAATAATAATCTGTGTAATAAACGGGATAATCTCCAGATATTAACACTTTTAATATATCAACTCTGCAGAAGTAAGAAGCTAACGTAATATATAAAGGAGCTACAGCCGGTCACATGACTTCACGTCACCACCACTAAACTAACGGCAGCTAATGTTAGCGCGTAAGGACAGAGGGTGTAAGGACAGAGGGTCTGAGGACAGAGGGTGTAAGGACAGAGGGTCTAAGGACAGAGGGTGTAAGGACAGAGGGTCTGAGGACAGAGGGTGTAAGGACAGAGGGTCTAAGGACAGAGGGTGTAAGGACAGAGGGTCTGAGGACAGAGGGTCTAAGGACAGAGGGTGTAAGGACAGAGGGTCTAAGGACAGAGTGTCTAAGGACAGAGGGTCTAAGGACAGAGGGTGTAAGGACAGAGGGTCTAAGGACAGAGGGTGTAAGGACAGAGGGTCTGAGGACAGAGGGTCTAAGGACAGAGGGTCTGAGGACAGAGGGTCTAAGGACAGAGGGTCTAAGGACAGAGGGTGTAAGGACAGAGGGTCTGAGGACAGAGGGTCTAAGGACAGAGGGTCTAAGGACAGAGGGTGTAAGGACAGAGTGTCTAAGGACAGAGTGTCTAAGGACAGAGGGTGTAAGGAAAGAGGGTCTAAGGACAGAGGGTGTAAGGACAGAGGGTCTGAGGACAGAGGGTCTAAGGACAGAGGGTCTAAGGACAGAGGGTCTGAGGACAGAGGGTGTAAGGACAGAGTGTCTAAGGACAGAGGGTCTGAGGACAGAGGGTCTGAGGACAGAAGGTCTAAGGACAGAGGGTCTGAGGACAGAGGGTCTAAGGACAGAGGGTCTAAGGACTGAGGGTCTGAGGACAGAGGGTCTAAGGACAGAGTGTCTAAGGACAGAGGGTCTAAGGACAGAGGATGTAAGGACAGAGGGTCTAAGGACAGAGGGTGTAAGGACAGAGGGTGTAAGGACAGAGGGTCTAAGGACAGAGGGTGTAAGGACAGAGTGTCTAAGGACAGAGGGTGTAAGGACAGAGTGTCTAAGGACAGAGTGTCTAAGGACAGAGGGTGTAAGGACAGAGGGTCTAAGGACAGAGGGTGTAAGGACAGAGGGTCTAAGGACAGAGGGTCTAAGGACAGAGGGTGTCGTATGTACAGTCTGTAAACACTGAGACAAATGTATAATTTGTGATATTGGGCTGTAAGAATACATTTGATTTATCCTTGTTGTCGACACGTACCGTCTGTACAGTACAGGGATGGGAAGCTGTGAGGTGTAGCGTTGTTGTCCTACCTGCTGCCCTGCTGGAATAAAGCCAGCTCCATGGCCGTCCTCTCCAGCACCGTGATGAACCCCATTTGAACCCCTCCCTCCTCTTCCTGTAATGTGGAGGACCTTTATACCCTACACTTCTCAGGAAGTGAAACTCACACAGTATCTGTCACACCCTGCTCTCCCCCCCCCCCCCTCCCTCCTCTTCCTATAATGTGGAGGACCTTTATACCCTACACTTCTCAGGAAGTGAGACTCACACAGTATCTGCCACACCCTGCTCTCCCGCCCCCCCCCCCCCTCCTCTTCCTGTAATGTGGAGGACCTTTATACCCAACACTTCTCAGGAAGTGAGACTCACACAGTCGCTGGCAGTGAAGGAGAAATGGCGCAGAAAAGAGATCAGCTGGACCGGGAAACCTTGTGTTGTTCCATCTGTCTGGATCTACTGAAGGATCCGGTGACGACTCCCTGTGGACACAGCTACTGCAAGAACTGTATTAAAAGCTTCTGGGATGGAGAGGACATAGAGAAGAAGAAGAAGAAGAAGAGAAGCCACAGCTGCCCTCAGTGCAGGCAGACCTTCACACCGAGGCCTGTCCTGGTGAAGAACACCATGTTAGCAGCTGTAGTGGAGGAGCTGAAGAAGACTGGACTCCGAGCTGCTCCTGCTGATCACTGCTATGCTGGACCTGAAGATGTGGGATGTGATGTCTGCACTGGGAGAAAACTGAAAGCCTTCAAGTCCTGTGTGCAGTGTGTGGCCTCTTACTGTGAGAAACACCTCCAGCCTCATTATGAATCACCTACATTCATGAAACACAAGCTGGTGGAGCCCTCCCAGAAGCTCCAGGAGAACATGTGCTCTCGTCACGATGAGGTGATGAAGATGTTCTGCCGTACTGATCAGCAGTGTATCTGTTATCTCTGCTCTGTGGAGGAACATAAAGGCCACGACACAGTCTCAGCTGCAGCAGAAAGGACTGAGAGGCAGAGAGAGCTCGAGGGGAGTCGACTAAACATCCAGCAGAGAATCCAGGACGGAGAGAAAGATGTGAAGCTGCTTCAGCAGGAGGTGGAGGTCATCAATCGCTCTGCTGACAGAGCAGTGGAGGACAGTGAGAAGATGTTCACTCAGCTGATCCGTCTCATGCAGAAAAGAAGCTCTGATGTGAAGCAGCAGCTCAGATCGCAGCAGGAAAGTGAAGTGAGTCGAGTCAAAGAGCTTCAGGAGAAGCTGGAGCAGGAGATCACTGAGCTGAAGAGGAAAGACGCTGATCTGAAGCAGCTCGCACACACAGAGGACCACAACCAGTTTCTACACAACTACCCCTCACTGTCCCCACTCAGTGAGTCTACACTCTCCTCCAGCATCAACATCCCTCTCAGATACTTTGAGGAAGTGACAGCGGCTGTGTCACAAGTCACAGATGAACTCCAGGACGTTCTGAGAGAGAAGTGGACAAACATCTCACAGACTGGGACTGAAGTGGATGTTTTACTGTCAGCAGAGCCCGAGACCAGAGCTGGATTCTTAAAGTATTCACGTGACATCACACTGGATCCAAACACAGCATACACACATCTGTTATTATCTGAGGGGGGCAGAAAAGTGACATTCATGAGAAAACAACAGTCTTATTCTCATCACACAGACAGATTCACTTACTGGGATCAGGTGCTGAGTAGAGAGAGTCTGACTGGACGTAGTTACTGGGAGGTGGAGTGGAGCGGGGCAGCAGTTTGTGTAGCAGTCGCATACAAGAACATCAGCAGAGCAGGGGGGGGTGATGAATGTGCATTTGGATACAATGATAAATCCTGGGCGTTATATTGTGACAATAACAGTTATAGATTTTGTTACAACAATGTCCACACTCCCGTCTCAGGTCCTGCGTCCTCCAGACTCGGAGTGTACCTGGACCACAGAGCAGGTGTTCTGTCCTTCTACAGCGTCTCTGACACCATGACTCTCCTGCACAGAGTCCACCACACATTCTCTCAGCCGCTCTACGCTGGAGTTTATTTATGTTCTGGATCCACTGCTGAGTTCTGTAAACTCAAGTAGACAGAAGTAAATCTCTGGTTCTCCTTCAGGGAGTCTTCTTCTCTCAGTGAGTAAACTAACCCCCCCGCACTAAGTGACATGTTCTATGTTTCATATTATATTCCAGATGATCAGCTGTACAATGAACCTGAATAATAATCACAATATAAGTGCAGGAGGTTTGTGTGACACCAGGATGAAGTGTGAGCAGATAGTTTCCTGTGAATGTTGATCACAGATCACATTTACTTTGAACACAATGTTCTTGTAATGTTAACAGTGAAGTTGAACATGACCCTCATCCTGGGTGGGGTTTGTATTAAACATGTTAAGACTAAAAAGACTTCTTCCTTAAAATGAATGTGAA